>NW_027364666.1:0-192844 GCF_046119375.1 Phyllobates terribilis | reverse complement strand
AAAAACATCATGTTATTCATATACCAGAAATGTTTGAAGCTACTGACTGAATGAAAGGAGCTGGCATCTCACTCTCTTTGAATCTTCTTTATCATGCTAAGAGGAGCAGGAAAAAGCAAAAAATTTCAGAATTGCACCTTGCAATGTGGAGAAATTACTGTTTGTGCATTTACAATATTCATTGATTTTTGCCATTGAAAAACATCATGTTATTCATATACCAGAAATGTTTGAAGCTACTGACTGAATGAAAGGAGCTGGCATCTCACTCTCTTTGAATCTTCTTTATCATGCTAAGAGGAGCAGGAAAAAGCAAAAAATTTCAGAATTGCACCTTGCAATGCGGAGAAATTACTGTTTGTGCATTTACAATATTCATTGATTTTTGCCATTGAAAAACGTCCAGAAATGATTGAAGCTACTGACTGAATGAAAGGAGCTGGCATTTCACTCTCTTTGAATCTTCTTTATCATGCTAAGAGGAGCAGGAAAAAGCAAAAAATTTCAGAATTGCACCTTGCAATGCGGAGAAATTACTGTTTGTGCATTTACAATATTCATTGATTTTTGCCATTGAAAAACATGTTATTCATATACCAGAAATGTTTGAAGCTACTGACTGAATGAAAGGAGCTGGCACCTCACTCTCTTTGAATCTTCTTTATCATGCTAAGAGGAGCGGGAAAAAGCAAAAAATTTCAGAATTGCACCTTGCAATGCGGAGAAATTACTGTTTGTGCATTTACAATATTCATTGATTTTTGCCATTGAAAAACGTCCAGAAATGATTGAAGGTACTGACTGAATGAAAGGAGCTGGCATCTCACTCTCTTTGAATCTTCTTTATCATGCTAAGAGGAGCAGGAAAAAGCAAAAAATTTCAGAATTGCACCTTGCAATGCGGAGAAATTACTGTTTGTGCATTTACAATATTCATTGATTTTTGCCATTGAAAAACATCATGTTATTCATATACCAGAAATGTTTGAAGCTACTGACTGAATGAAAGGAGTTGGCATCTCACTCTCTTTGAATCTTCTTTATAATGCTAAGAGGAGCAGGAAAAAGCAAAAAATTTCAGAATTGCACCTTGCAATGTGGAGAAATTACTGTTTGTGCATTTACAATATTCATTGATTTTTACCATTGAAAAACGTCCAGAAATGATTGAAGCTACTGACTGAATGAAAGTAGCTGGCATCTCACTCTCTTTGAATCTTCTTTATCATGCTAAGAGGAGCAGGAAAAAGCAAAAAATTTCAGACTTGCACCTTGCAATGCGGAGAAATTACTGTTTGTGCATTTACAATATTCATTGATTTTTGCCATTGAAAAACATCATGTTATTCATATACCAGAAATGTTTGAAGCTACTGACTGAATGAAAGGAGCTGGCATCTCACTCTCTTTGAATCTTCTTTATCATGCTAAGAGGAGCAGGAAAAAGCAAAAAATTTCAGAATTGCACCTTGCAATGTGGAGAAATTACTGTTTGTGCATTTACAATATTCATTGATTTTTACCATTGAAAAACGTCCAGAAATGATTGAAGCTACTGACTGAATGAAAGGAGCTGGCATCTCACTCTCTTTGAATCTTCTTTATCATGCTAAGAGGAGCAGGAAAAAGCAAAAAATTTCAGAATTGCACCTTGCAATGCGGAGAAATTACTGTTTGTGCATTTACAATATTCATTGATTTTTGCCATTGAAAAACATGTTATTCATATACCAGAAATGTTTGAAGCTACTGACTGAATGAAAGGAGCTGGCACCTCACTCTCTTTGAATCTTCTTTATCATGCTAAGAGGAGCGGGAAAAAGCAAAAAATTTCAGAATTGCACCTTGCAATGCGGAGAAATTACTGTTTGTGCATTTACAATATTCATTGATTTTTGCCATTGAAAAACATCATGTTATTCATATACCAGAAATGATTGAAGCTACTGACTGAATGAAAGGAGCTGGCATCTCACTCTCTTTGAATCTTCTTTATCATGCTAAGAGGAGCAGGAAAAAGTAAAAAATTTCAGAATTGCACCTTGCAATGCGGAGAAATTACTGTTTGTGCATTTATAATATTCAATGATTTTTGCCATTGAAAAACGTCCAGAAATGATTGAAGCTACTGACTGAACGAAAGGAGCTGGCATCTCACTCTCTTTGAATCTTCTTTATCATGCTAAGAGGAGCAGGAAAAAGCAAAAAATTTCAGAATTGCACCTTGCAATGCGGAGAAATTACTGTTTGTGCATTTACAATATTCATTGATTTTTGCCATTGAAAAACGTCCAGAAATGATTGAAGCTACTGACTGAATGAAAGGAGCTGGCATCTCACTCTCTTTGAATCTTCTTTATCATGCTAAGAGGAGCAGGAAAAAGCAAAAAATTTCAGAATTGCACCTTGCAATGCGGAGAAATTACTGTTTGTGCATTTACAATATTCATTGATTTTTGCCATTGAAAAACATCATGTTATTCATATACCAGAAATGTTTGAAGCTACTGACTGAATGAAAGGAGCTGACATCTCACTCTCTTTGAATCTTCTTTATCATGCTAAGAGGAGCAGGAAAAAGCAAAAAATTTCAGAATTGCACCTTGCAATGCGGAGAAATTACTGTTTGTGCATTTACAATATTCATTGATTTTTGCCATTGAAAAACGTCCAGAAATGATTGAAGCTACTGACTGAATGAAAGGAGCTGGCATCTCACTCTCTTTGAATCTTCTTTATCATGCTAAGAGGAGCAGGAAAAAGCAAAAAATTTCAGAATTGCACCTTGCAATGCGGAGAAATTACTGTTTGTGCATTTACAATATTCATTGATTTTTGCCATTGAAAAACATCATGTTATTCATATACCAGAAATGTTTGAAGCTACTGACTGAATGAAAGGAGCTGGCATCTCACTCTCTTTGAATCTTCTTTATCATGCTAAGAGGAGCAGGAAAAAGCAAAAAATTTCAGAATTGCACCTTGCAATGTGGAGAAATTACTGTTTGTGCATTTACAATATTCATTGATTTTTGCCATTGAAAAACATCATGTTATTCATATACCAGAAATGTTTGAAGCTACTGACTGAATGAAAGGAGCTGGCATCTCACTCTCTTTGAATCTTCTTTATCATGCTAAGAGGAGCAGGAAAAAGCAAAAAATTTCAGAATTGCACCTTGCAATGTGGAGAAATTACTGTTTGTGCATTTACAATATTCATTGATTTTTACCATTGAAAAACGTCCAGAAATGATTGAAGCTACTGACTGAATGAAAGTAGCTGGCATCTCACTCTCTTTGAATCTTCTTTATCATGCTAAGAGGAGCAGGAAAAAGCAAAAAATTTCAGACTTGCACCTTGCAATGCGGAGAAATTACTGTTTGTGCATTTACAATATTCATTGATTTTTGCCATTGAAAAACATCATGTTATTCATATACCAGAAATGTTTGAAGCTTCTGACTGAATGAAAGGAGCTGGCATCTCACTCTCTTTGAATCTTCTTTATCATGCTAAGAGGAGCAGGAAAAAGCAAAAAATTTCAGAATTGCACCTTGCAATGTGGAGAAATTACTGTTTGTGCATTTACAATATTCATTGATTTTTACCATTGAAAAACGTCCAGAAATGATTGAAGCTACTGACTGAATGAAAGTAGCTGGCATCTCACTCTCTTTGAATCTTCTTTATCATGCTAAGAGGAGCAGGAAAAAGCAAAAAATTTCAGACTTGCACCTTGCAATGCGGAGAAATTACTGTTTGTGCATTTACAATATTCATTGATTTTTGCCATTGAAAAACATCATGTTATTCATATACCAGAAATGTTTGAAGCTACTGACTGAATGAAAGGAGCTGGCATCTCACTCTCTTTGAATCTTCTTTATCATG
This sequence comes from Phyllobates terribilis, assembly GCF_046119375.1. Classification (NCBI taxonomy): domain Eukaryota; kingdom Metazoa; phylum Chordata; class Amphibia; order Anura; family Dendrobatidae; genus Phyllobates; species Phyllobates terribilis. Next base: position 188,949 of record NW_027364666.1, on the reverse strand, counting down.
CTAAGAGGAGCAGGAAAAAGCAAAAAATTTCAGAATTGCACCTTGCAATGTGGAGAAATTACTGTTTGTGCATTTACAATATTCATTGATTTTTACCATTGAAAAACGTCCAGAAATGATTGAAGCTACTGACTGAATGAAAGGAGCTGGCATCTCACTCTCTTTGAATCTTCTTTATCATGCTAAGAGGAGCAGGAAAAAGCAAAAAATTTCAGAATTGCACCTTGCAATGCGGAGAAATTACTGTTTGTGCATTTACAATATTCATTGATTTTTGCCATTGAAAAACATGTTATTCATATACCAGAAATGTTTGAAGCTACTGACTGAATGAAAGGAGCTGGCACCTCACTCTCTTTGAATCTTCTTTATCATGCTAAGAGGAGCGGGAAAAAGCAAAAAATTTCAGAATTGCACCTTGCAATGCGGAGAAATTACTGTTTGTGCATTTACAATATTCATTGATTTTTGCCATTGAAAAACATCATGTTATTCATATACCAGAAATGATTGAAGCTACTGACTGAATAAAAGGAGCTGGCATCTCACTCTCTTTGAATCTTCTTTATCATGCTAAGAGGAGCAGGAAAAAGTAAAAAATTTCAGAATTGCACCTTGCAATGCGGAGAAATTACTGTTTGTGCATTTATAATATTCAATGATTTTTGCCATTGAAAAACGTCCAGAAATGATTGAAGCTACTGACTGAACGAAAGGAGCTGGCATCTCACTCTCTTTGAATCTTCTTTATCATGCTAAGAGGAGCAGGAAAAAGCAAAAAATTTCAGAATTGCACCTTGCAATGCGGAGAAATTACTGTTTGTGCATTTACAATATTCATTGATTTTTGCCATTGAAAAATGTCCAGAAATGATTGAAGCTACTGACTGAATGAAAGGAGCTGGCATCTCACTCTCTTTGAATCTTCTTTATCATGCTAAGAGGAGCAGGAAAAAGCAAAAAATTTCAGAATTGCACCTTGCAATGCGGAGAAATTACTGTTTGTGCATTTACAATATTCATTGATTTTTGCCATTGAAAAACATCATGTTATTCATATACCAGAAATGTTTGAAGCTACTGACTGAATGAAAGGAGCTGACATCTCACTCTCTTTGAATCTTCTTTATCATGCTAAGAGGAGCAGGAAAAAGCAAAAAATTTCAGAATTGCACCTTGCAATGCGGAGAAATTACTGTTTGTGCATTTACAATATTCATTGATTTTTGCCATTGAAAAACGTCCAGAAATGATTGAAGCTACTGACTGAATGAAAGGAGCTGGCATCTCACTCTCTTTGAATCTTCTTTATCATGCTAAGAGGAGCAGGAAAAAGCAAAAAATTTCAGAATTGCACCTTGCAATGCGGAGAAATTACTGTTTGTGCATTTACAATATTCATTGATTTTTGCCATTGAAAAACATCATGTTATTCATATACCAGAAATGTTTGAAGCTACTGACTGAATGAAAGGAGCTGGCATCTCACTCTCTTTGAATCTTCTTTATCATGCTAAGAGGAGCAGGAAAAAGCAAAAAATTTCAGAATTGCACCTTGCAATGTGGAGAAATTACTGTTTGTGCATTTACAATATTCATTGATTTTTGCCATTGAAAAACATCATGTTATTCATATACCAGAAATGTTTGAAGCTACTGACTGAATGAAAGGAGCTGGCATCTCACTCTCTTTGAATCTTCTTTATCATGCTAAGAGGAGCAGGAAAAAGCAAAAAATTTCAGAATTGCACCTTGCAATGTGGAGAAATTACTGTTTGTGCATTTACAATATTCATTGATTTTTACCATTGAAAAACGTCCAGAAATGATTGAAGCTACTGACTGAATGAAAGTAGCTGGCATCTCACTCTCTTTGAATCTTCTTTATCATGCTAAGAGGAGCAGGAAAAAGCAAAAAATTTCAGACTTGCACCTTGCAATGCGGAGAAATTACTGTTTGTGCATTTACAATATTCATTGATTTTTGCCATTGAAAAACGTCCAGAAATGATTGAAGCTACTGACTGAATGAAAGGAGCTGGCATCTCACTCTCTTTGAATCTTCTTTATCATGCTAAGAGGAGCAGGAAAAAGCAAAAAATTTCAGAATTGCACCTTGCAATGCGGAGAAATTACTGTTTGTGCATTTACAATATTCATTGATTTTTGCCATTGAAAAACATGTTATTCATATACCAGAAATGTTTGAAGCTACTGACTGAATGAAAGGAGCTGGCACCTCACTCTCTTTGAATCTTCTTTATCATGCTAAGAGGAGCGGGAAAAAGCAAAAAATTTCAGAATTGCACCTTGCAATGCGGAGAAATTACTGTTTGTGCATTTACAATATTCATTGATTTTTGCCATTGAAAAACATCATGTTATTCATATACCAGAAATGATTGAAGCTACTGACTGAATGAAAGGAGCTGGCATCTCACTCTCTTTGAATCTTCTTTATCATGCTAAGAGGAGCAGGAAAAAGTAAAAAATTTCAGAATTGCACCTTGCAATGCGGAGAAATTACTGTTTGTGCATTTATAATATTCAATGATTTTTGCCATTGAAAAACGTCCAGAAATGATTGAAGCTACTGACTGAACGAAAGGAGCTGGCATCTCACTCTCTTTGAATCTTCTTTATCATGCTAAGAGGAGCAGGAAAAAGCAAAAAATTTCAGAATTGCACCTTGCAATGCGGAGAAATTACTGTTTGTGCATTTACAATATTCATTGATTTTTGCCATTGAAAAACGTCCAGAAATGATTGAAGCTACTGACAATGAAAGGAGCTGGCATCTCACTCTCTTTGAATCTTCTTTATCATGCTAAGAGGAGCAGGAAAAAGCAAAAAATTTCAGAATTGCACCTTGCAATGCGGAGAAATTACTGTTTGTGCATTTACAATATTCATTGATTTTTGCCATTGAAAAACATCATGTTATTCATATACCAGAAATGTTTGAAGCTACTGACTGAATGAAAGGAGCTGACATCTCACTCTCTTTGAATCTTCTTTATCATGCTAAGAGGAGCAGGAAAAAGCAAAAAATTTCAGAATTGCACCTTGCAATGCGGAGAAATTACTGTTTGTGCATTTACAATATTCATTGATTTTTGCCATTGAAAAACGTCCAGAAATGATTGAAGCTACTGACTGAATGAAAGGAGCTGGCATCTCACTCTCTTTGAATCTTCTTTATCATGCTAAGAGGAGCAGGAAAAAGCAAAAAATTTCAGAATTGCACCTTGCAATGCGGAGAAATTACTGTTTGTGCATTTACAATATTCATTGATTTTTGCCATTGAAAAACATCATGTTATTCATATACCAGAAATGTTTGAAGCTACTGACTGAATGAAAGGAGCTGGCATCTCACTCTCTTTGAATCTTCTTTATCATGCTAAGAGGAGCAGGAAAAAGCAAAAAATTTCAGAATTGCACCTTGCAATGTGGAGAAATTACTGTTTGTGCATTTACAATATTCATTGATTTTTGCCATTGAAAAACATCATGTTATTCATATACCAGAAATGTTTGAAGCTACTGACTGAATGAAAGGAGCTGGCATCTCACTCTCTTTGAATCTTCTTTATCATGCTAAGAGGAGCAGGAAAAAGCAAAAAATTTCAGAATTGCACCTTGCAATGCGGAGAAATTACTGTTTGTGCATTTACAATATTCATTGATTTTTGCCATTGAAAAACGTCCAGAAATGATTGAAGCTACTGACTGAATGAAAGGAGCTGGCATTTCACTCTCTTTGAATCTTCTTTATCATGCTAAGAGGAGCAGGAAAAAGCAAAAAATTTCAGAATTGCACCTTGCAATGCGGAGAAATTACTGTTTGTGCATTTACAATATTCATTGATTTTTGCCATTGAAAAACATGTTATTCATATACCAGAAATGTTTGAAGCTACTGACTGAATGAAAGGAGCTGGCACCTCACTCTCTTTGAATCTTCTTTATCATGCTAAGAGGAGCGGGAAAAAGCAAAAAATTTCAGAATTGCACCTTGCAATGCGGAGAAATTACTGTTTGTGCATTTACAATATTCATTGATTTTTGCCATTGAAAAACGTCCAGAAATGATTGAAGGTACTGACTGAATGAAAGGAGCTGGCATCTCACTCTCTTTGAATCTTCTTTATCATGCTAAGAGGAGCAGGAAAAAGCAAAAAATTTCAGAATTGCACCTTGCAATGCGGAGAAATTACTGTTTGTGCATTTACAATATTCATTGATTTTTGCCATTGAAAAACATCATGTTATTCATATACCAGAAATGTTTGAAGCTACTGACTGAATGAAAGGAGTTGGCATCTCACTCTCTTTGAATCTTCTTTATAATGCTAAGAGGAGCAGGAAAAAGCAAAAAATTTCAGAATTGCACCTTGCAATGTGGAGAAATTACTGTTTGTGCATTTACAATATTCATTGATTTTTACCATTGAAAAACGTCCAGAAATGATTGAAGCTACTGACTGAATGAAAGTAGCTGGCATCTCACTCTCTTTGAATCTTCTTTATCATGCTAAGAGGAGCAGGAAAAAGCAAAAAATTTCAGACTTGCACCTTGCAATGCGGAGAAATTACTGTTTGTGCATTTACAATATTCATTGATTTTTGCCATTGAAAAACATCATGTTATTCATATACCAGAAATGTTTGAAGCTACTGACTGAATGAAAGGAGCTGGCATCTCACTCTCTTTGAATCTTCTTTATCATGCTAAGAGGAGCAGGAAAAAGCAAAAAATTTCAGAATTGCACCTTGCAATGTGGAGAAATTACTGTTTGTGCATTTACAATATTCATTGATTTTTACCATTGAAAAACGTCCAGAAATGATTGAAGCTACTGACTGAATGAAAGGAGCTGGCATCTCACTCTCTTTGAATCTTCTTTATCATGCTAAGAGGAGCAGGAAAAAGCAAAAAATTTCAGAATTGCACCTTGCAATGCGGAGAAATTACTGTTTGTGCATTTACAATATTCATTGATTTTTGCCATTGAAAAACATGTTATTCATATACCAGAAATGTTTGAAGCTACTGACTGAATGAAAGGAGCTGGCACCTCACTCTCTTTGAATCTTCTTTATCATGCTAAGAGGAGCGGGAAAAAGCAAAAAATTTCAGAATTGCACCTTGCAATGCGGAGAAATTACTGTTTGTGCATTTACAATATTCATTGATTTTTGCCATTGAAAAACATCATGTTATTCATATACCAGAAATGATTGAAGCTACTGACTGAATGAAAGGAGCTGGCATCTCACTCTCTTTGAATCTTCTTTATCATGCTAAGAGGAGCAGGAAAAAGTAAAAAATTTCAGAATTGCACCTTGCAATGCGGAGAAATTACTGTTTGTGCATTTATAATATTCAATGATTTTTGCCATTGAAAAACGTCCAGAAATGATTGAAGCTACTGACTGAACGAAAGGAGCTGGCATCTCACTCTCTTTGAATCTTCTTTATCATGCTAAGAGGAGCAGGAAAAAGCAAAAAATTTCAGAATTGCACCTTGCAATGCGGAGAAATTACTGTTTGTGCATTTACAATATTCATTGATTTTTGCCATTGAAAAACGTCCAGAAATGATTGAAGCTACTGACTGAATGAAAGGAGCTGGCATCTCACTCTCTTTGAATCTTCTTTATCATGCTAAGAGGAGCAGGAAAAAGCAAAAAATTTCAGAATTGCACCTTGCAATGCGGAGAAATTACTGTTTGTGCATTTACAATATTCATTGATTTTTGCCATTGAAAAACATCATGTTATTCATATACCAGAAATGTTTGAAGCTACTGACTGAATGAAAGGAGCTGACATCTCACTCTCTTTGAATCTTCTTTATCATGCTAAGAGGAGCAGGAAAAAGCAAAAAATTTCAGAATTGCACCTTGCAATGCGGAGAAATTACTGTTTGTGCATTTACAATATTCATTGATTTTTGCCATTGAAAAACGTCCAGAAATGATTGAAGCTACTGACTGAATGAAAGGAGCTGGCATCTCACTCTCTTTGAATCTTCTTTATCATGCTAAGAGGAGCAGGAAAAAGCAAAAAATTTCAGAATTGCACCTTGCAATGCGGAGAAATTACTGTTTGTGCATTTACAATATTCATTGATTTTTGCCATTGAAAAACATCATGTTATTCATATACCAGAAATGTTTGAAGCTACTGACTGAATGAAAGGAGCTGGCATCTCACTCTCTTTGAATCTTCTTTATCATGCTAAGAGGAGCAGGAAAAAGCAAAAAATTTCAGAATTGCACCTTGCAATGTGGAGAAATTACTGTTTGTGCATTTACAATATTCATTGATTTTTGCCATTGAAAAACATCATGTTATTCATATACCAGAAATGTTTGAAGCTACTGACTGAATGAAAGGAGCTGGCATCTCACTCTCTTTGAATCTTCTTTATCATGCTAAGAGGAGCAGGAAAAAGCAAAAAATTTCAGAATTGCACCTTGCAATGTGGAGAAATTACTGTTTGTGCATTTACAATATTCATTGATTTTTACCATTGAAAAACGTCCAGAAATGATTGAAGCTACTGACTGAATGAAAGTAGCTGGCATCTCACTCTCTTTGAATCTTCTTTATCATGCTAAGAGGAGCAGGAAAAAGCAAAAAATTTCAGACTTGCACCTTGCAATGCGGAGAAATTACTGTTTGTGCATTTACAATATTCATTGATTTTTGCCATTGAAAAACATCATGTTATTCATATACCAGAAATGTTTGAAGCTTCTGACTGAATGAAAGGAGCTGGCATCTCACTCTCTTTGAATCTTCTTTATCATGCTAAGAGGAGCAGGAAAAAGCAAAAAATTTCAGAATTGCACCTTGCAATGTGGAGAAATTACTGTTTGTGCATTTACAATATTCATTGATTTTTACCATTGAAAAACGTCCAGAAATGATTGAAGCTACTGACTGAATGAAAGTAGCTGGCATCTCACTCTCTTTGAATCTTCTTTATCATGCTAAGAGGAGCAGGAAAAAGCAAAAAATTTCAGACTTGCACCTTGCAATGCGGAGAAATTACTGTTTGTGCATTTACAATATTCATTGATTTTTGCCATTGAAAAACATCATGTTATTCATATACCAGAAATGTTTGAAGCTACTGACTGAATGAAAGGAGCTGGCATCTCACTCTCTTTGAATCTTCTTTATCATGCTAAGAGGAGCAGGAAAAAGCAAAAAATTTCAGAATTGCACCTTGCAATGTGGAGAAATTACTGTTTGTGCATTTACAATATTCATTGATTTTTACCATTGAAAAACGTCCAGAAATGATTGAAGCTACTGACTGAATGAAAGGAGCTGGCATCTCACTCTCTTTGAATCTTCTTTATCATGCTAAGAGGAGCAGGAAAAAGCAAAAAATTTCAGAATTGCACCTTGCAATGCGGAGAAATTACTGTTTGTGCATTTACAATATTCATTGATTTTTGCCATTGAAAAACATGTTATTCATATACCAGAAATGTTTGAAGCTACTGACTGAATGAAAGGAGCTGGCACCTCACTCTCTTTGAATCTTCTTTATCATGCTAAGAGGAGCGGGAAAAAGCAAAAAATTTCAGAATTGCACCTTGCAATGCGGAGAAATTACTGTTTGTGCATTTACAATATTCATTGATTTTTGCCATTGAAAAACATCATGTTATTCATATACCAGAAATGATTGAAGCTACTGACTGAATAAAAGGAGCTGGCATCTCACTCTCTTTGAATCTTCTTTATCATGCTAAGAGGAGCAGGAAAAAGTAAAAAATTTCAGAATTGCACCTTGCAATGCGGAGAAATTACTGTTTGTGCATTTATAATATTCAATGATTTTTGCCATTGAAAAACGTCCAGAAATGATTGAAGCTACTGACTGAACGAAAGGAGCTGGCATCTCACTCTCTTTGAATCTTCTTTATCATGCTAAGAGGAGCAGGAAAAAGCAAAAAATTTCAGAATTGCACCTTGCAATGCGGAGAAATTACTGTTTGTGCATTTACAATATTCATTGATTTTTGCCATTGAAAAATGTCCAGAAATGATTGAAGCTACTGACTGAATGAAAGGAGCTGGCATCTCACTCTCTTTGAATCTTCTTTATCATGCTAAGAGGAGCAGGAAAAAGCAAAAAATTTCAGAATTGCACCTTGCAATGCGGAGAAATTACTGTTTGTGCATTTACAATATTCATTGATTTTTGCCATTGAAAAACATCATGTTATTCATATACCAGAAATGTTTGAAGCTACTGACTGAATGAAAGGAGCTGACATCTCACTCTCTTTGAATCTTCTTTATCATGCTAAGAGGAGCAGGAAAAAGCAAAAAATTTCAGAATTGCACCTTGCAATGCGGAGAAATTACTGTTTGTGCATTTACAATATTCATTGATTTTTGCCATTGAAAAACGTCCAGAAATGATTGAAGCTACTGACTGAATGAAAGGAGCTGGCATCTCACTCTCTTTGAATCTTCTTTATCATGCTAAGAGGAGCAGGAAAAAGCAAAAAATTTCAGAATTGCACCTTGCAATGCGGAGAAATTACTGTTTGTGCATTTACAATATTCATTGATTTTTGCCATTGAAAAACATCATGTTATTCATATACCAGAAATGTTTGAAGCTACTGACTGAATGAAAGGAGCTGGCATCTCACTCTCTTTGAATCTTCTTTATCATGCTAAGAGGAGCAGGAAAAAGCAAAAAATTTCAGAATTGCACCTTGCAATGTGGAGAAATTACTGTTTGTGCATTTACAATATTCATTGATTTTTGCCATTGAAAAACATCATGTTATTCATATACCAGAAATGTTTGAAGCTACTGACTGAATGAAAGGAGCTGGCATCTCACTCTCTTTGAATCTTCTTTATCATGCTAAGAGGAGCAGGAAAAAGCAAAAAATTTCAGAATTGCACCTTGCAATGTGGAGAAATTACTGTTTGTGCATTTACAATATTCATTGATTTTTACCATTGAAAAACGTCCAGAAATGATTGAAGCTACTGACTGAATGAAAGTAGCTGGCATCTCACTCTCTTTGAATCTTCTTTATCATGCTAAGAGGAGCAGGAAAAAGCAAAAAATTTCAGACTTGCACCTTGCAATGCGGAGAAATTACTGTTTGTGCATTTACAATATTCATTGATTTTTGCCATTGAAAAACGTCCAGAAATGATTGAAGCTACTGACTGAATGAAAGGAGCTGGCATCTCACTCTCTTTGAATCTTCTTTATCATGCTAAGAGGAGCAGGAAAAAGCAAAAAATTTCAGAATTGCACCTTGCAATGCGGAGAAATTACTGTTTGTGCATTTACAATATTCATTGATTTTTGCCATTGAAAAACATGTTATTCATATACCAGAAATGTTTGAAGCTACTGACTGAATGAAAGGAGCTGGCACCTCACTCTCTTTGAATCTTCTTTATCATGCTAAGAGGAGCGGGAAAAAGCAAAAAATTTCAGAATTGCACCTTGCAATGCGGAGAAATTACTGTTTGTGCATTTACAATATTCATTGATTTTTGCCATTGAAAAACATCATGTTATTCATATACCAGAAATGATTGAAGCTACTGACTGAATGAAAGGAGCTGGCATCTCACTCTCTTTGAATCTTCTTTATCATGCTAAGAGGAGCAGGAAAAAGTAAAAAATTTCAGAATTGCACCTTGCAATGCGGAGAAATTACTGTTTGTGCATTTATAATATTCAATGATTTTTGCCATTGAAAAACGTCCAGAAATGATTGAAGCTACTGACTGAACGAAAGGAGCTGGCATCTCACTCTCTTTGAATCTTCTTTATCATGCTAAGAGGAGCAGGAAAAAGCAAAAAATTTCAGAATTGCACCTTGCAATGCGGAGAAATTACTGTTTGTGCATTTACAATATTCATTGATTTTTGCCATTGAAAAACGTCCAGAAATGATTGAAGCTACTGACAATGAAAGGAGCTGGCATCTCACTCTCTTTGAATCTTCTTTATCATGCTAAGAGGAGCAGGAAAAAGCAAAAAATTTCAGAATTGCACCTTGCAATGCGGAGAAATTACTGTTTGTGCATTTACAATATTCATTGATTTTTGCCATTGAAAAACATCATGTTATTCATATACCAGAAATGTTTGAAGCTACTGACTGAATGAAAGGAGCTGACATCTCACTCTCTTTGAATCTTCTTTATCATGCTAAGAGGAGCAGGAAAAAGCAAAAAATTTCAGAATTGCACCTTGCAATGCGGAGAAATTACTGTTTGTGCATTTACAATATTCATTGATTTTTGCCATTGAAAAACGTCCAGAAATGATTGAAGCTACTGACTGAATGAAAGGAGCTGGCATCTCACTCTCTTTGAATCTTCTTTATCATGCTAAGAGGAGCAGGAAAAAGCAAAAAAATTTCAGAATTGCACCTTGCAATGCGGAGAAATTACTGTTTGTGCATTTACAATATTCATTGATTTTTGCCATTGAAAAACATCATGTTATTCATATACCAGAAATGTTTGAAGCTACTGACTGAATGAAAGGAGCTGGCATCTCACTCTCTTTGAATCTTCTTTATCATGCTAAGAGGAGCAGGAAAAAGCAAAAAATTTCAGAATTGCACCTTGCAATGTGGAGAAATTACTGTTTGTGCATTTACAATATTCATTGATTTTTGCCATTGAAAAACATCATGTTATTCATATACCAGAAATGTTTGAAGCTACTGACTGAATGAAAGGAGCTGGCATCTCACTCTCTTTGAATCTTCTTTATCATGCTAAGAGGAGCAGGAAAAAGCAAAAAATTTCAGAATTGCACCTTGCAATGTGGAGAAATTACTGTTTGTGCATTTACAATATTCATTGATTTTTACCATTGAAAAACGTCCAGAAATGATTGAAGCTACTGACTGAATGAAAGTAGCTGGCATCTCACTCTCTTTGAATCTTCTTTATCATGCTAAGAGGAGCAGGAAAAAGCAAAAAATTTCAGACTTGCACCTTGCAATGCGGAGAAATTACTGTTTGTGCATTTACAATATTCATTGATTTTTGCCATTGAAAAACATCATGTTATTCATATACCAGAAATGTTTGAAGCTTCTGACTGAATGAAAGGAGCTGGCATCTCACTCTCTTTGAATCTTCTTTATCATGCTAAGAGGAGCAGGAAAAAGCAAAAAATTTCAGAATTGCACCTTGCAATGTGGAGAAATTACTGTTTGTGCATTTACAATATTCATTGATTTTTACCATTGAAAAACGTCCAGAAATGATTGAAGCTACTGACTGAATGAAAGTAGCTGGCATCTCACTCTCTTTGAATCTTCTTTATCATGCTAAGAGGAGCAGGAAAAAGCAAAAAATTTCAGACTTGCACCTTGCAATGCGGAGAAATTACTGTTTGTGCATTTACAATATTCATTGATTTTTGCCATTGAAAAACATCATGTTATTCATATACCAGAAATGTTTGAAGCTACTGACTGAATGAAAGGAGCTGGCATCTCACTCTCTTTGAATCTTCTTTATCATGCTAAGAGGAGCAGGAAAAAGCAAAAAATTTCAGAATTGCACCTTGCAATGTGGAGAAATTACTGTTTGTGCATTTACAATATTCATTGATTTTTACCATTGAAAAACGTCCAGAAATGATTGAAGCTACTGACTGAATGAAAGGAGCTGGCATCTCACTCTCTTTGAATCTTCTTTATCATGCTAAGAGGAGCAGGAAAAAGCAAAAAATTTCAGAATTGCACCTTGCAATGCGGAGAAATTACTGTTTGTGCATTTACAATATTCATTGATTTTTGCCATTGAAAAACATGTTATTCATATACCAGAAATGTTTGAAGCTACTGACTGAATGAAAGGAGCTGGCACCTCACTCTCTTTGAATCTTCTTTATCATGCTAAGAGGAGCGGGAAAAAGCAAAAAATTTCAGAATTGCACCTTGCAATGCGGAGAAATTACTGTTTGTGCATTTACAATATTCATTGATTTTTGCCATTGAAAAACATCATGTTATTCATATACCAGAAATGATTGAAGCTACTGACTGAACGAAAGGAGCTGGCATCTCACTCTCTTTGAATCTTCTTTATCATGCTAAGAGGAGCAGGAAAAAGCAAAAAATTTCAGAATTGCACCTTGCAATGCGGAGAAATTACTGTTTGTGCATTTACAATATTCATTGATTTTTGCCATTGAAAAACGTCCAGAAATGATTGAAGCTACTGACTGAATGAAAGGAGCTGGCATCTCACTCTCTTTGAATCTTCTTTATCATGCTAAGAGGAGCAGGAAAAAGCAAAAAATTTCAGAATTGCACCTTGCAATGCGGAGAAATTACTGTTTGTGCATTTACAATATTCATTGATTTTTGCCATTGAAAAACATCATGTTATTCATATACCAGAAATGTTTGAAGCTACTGACTGAATGAAAGGAGCTGACATCTCACTCTCTTTGAATCTTCTTTATCATGCTAAGAGGAGCAGGAAAAAGCAAAAAATTTCAGAATTGCACCTTGCAATGCGGAGAAATTACTGTTTGTGCATTTACAATATTCATTGATTTTTGCCATTGAAAAACGTCCAGAAATGATTGAAGCTACTGACTGAATGAAAGGAGCTGGCATCTCACTCTCTTTGAATCTTCTTTATCATGCTAAGAGGAGCAGGAAAAAGCAAAAAATTTCAGAATTGCACCTTGCAATGCGGAGAAATTACTGTTTGTGCATTTACAATATTCATTGATTTTTGCCATTGAAAAACATCATGTTATTCATATACCAGAAATGTTTGAAGCTACTGACTGAATGAAAGGAGCTGGCATCTCACTCTCTTTGAATCTTCTTTATCATGCTAAGAGGAGCAGGAAAAAGCAAAAAATTTCAGAATTGCACCTTGCAATGTGGAGAAATTACTGTTTGTGCATTTACAATATTCATTGATTTTTGCCATTGAAAAACATCATGTTATTCATATACCAGAAATGTTTGAAGCTACTGACTGAATGAAAGGAGCTGGCATCTCACTCTCTTTGAATCTTCTTTATCATGCTAAGAGGAGCAGGAAAAAGCAAAAAATTTCAGAATTGCACCTTGCAATGTGGAGAAATTACTGTTTGTGCATTTACAATATTCATTGATTTTTACCATTGAAAAACGTCCAGAAATGATTGAAGCTACTGACTGAATGAAAGTAGCTGGCATCTCACTCTCTTTGAATCTTCTTTATCATGCTAAGAGGAGCAGGAAAAAGCAAAAAATTTCAGACTTGCACCTTGCAATGCGGAGAAATTACTGTTTGTGCATTTACAATATTCATTGATTTTTGCCATTGAAAAACATCATGTTATTCATATACCAGAAATGTTTGATGCTTCTGACTGAATGAAAGGAGCTGGCATCTCACTCTCTTTGAATCTTCTTTATCATGCTAAGAGGAGCAGGAAAAAGCAAAAAATTTCAGAATTGCACCTTGCAATGTGGAGAAATTACTGTTTGTGCATTTACAATATTCATTGATTTTTACCATTGAAAAACGTCCAGAAATGATTGAAGCTACTGACTGAATGAAAGTAGCTGGCATCTCACTCTCTTTGAATCTTCTTTATCATGCTAAGAGGAGCAGGAAAAAGCAAAAAATTTCAGACTTGCACCTTGCAATGCGGAGAAATTACTGTTTGTGCATTTACAATATTCATTGATTTTTGCCATTGAAAAACATCATGTTATTCATATACCAGAAATGTTTGAAGATACTGACTGAATCAAAGGAGCTGGCATCTCACTCTCTTTGAATCTTCTTTATCATGCTAAGAGGAGCAGGAAAAAGCAAAAAATTTCAGAATTGCACCTTGCAATGCGGAGAAATTACTGTTTGTGCATTTACAATATTCATTGATTTTTGCCATTGAAAAACGTCCAGAAATGATTGAAGCTACTGACTGAATGAAAGGAGCTGGCATCTCACTCTCTTTGAATCTTCTTTATCATGCTAAGAGGAGCAGGAAAAAGCAAAAAATTTCAGAATTGCACCTTGCAATGCGGAGAAATTACTGTTTGTGCATTTACAATATTCATTGATTTTTGCCATTGATAAACGTCCAGAAATGATTGAAGCTACTGATTGAATGAAAGGAGCTGGCATCTCACTCTCTTTGAATCTTCTTTATCATGCTAAGAGGAGCAGGAAAAAGCAAAAAATTTCAGAATTGCACCTTGCAATGCGGAGAAATTACTGTTTGTGCATTTACAATATTCATTGATTTTTGCCATTGAAAAACATGTTATTCATATACCAGAAATGTTTGAAGCTACTGACTGAATGAAAGGAGCTGGCACCTCACTCTCTTTGAATCTTCTTTATCATGCTAAGAGGAGCAGGAAAAAGCAAAAAATTTCAGAATTGCACCTTGCAATGCGGAGAAATTACTGTTTGTGCATTTACAATATTCATTGATTTTTGCCATTGAAAAACATCATGTTATTCATATACCAGAAATGTTTGAAGCTACTGACTGAATGAAAGGAGTTGGCATCTCACTCTCTTTGAATCTTCTTTATCATGCTAAGAGGAGCAGGAAAAAGCAAAAAATTTCAGAATTGCACCTTGCAATGCGGAGAAATTACTGTTTGTGCATTTACAATATTCATTGATTTTTGCCATTGAAAAACATCATGTTATTCATATACCAGAAATGTTTGAAGCTACTGACTGAATGAAAGGAGCTGGCATCTCACTCTCTTTGAATCTTCTTTATCATGCTAAGAGGAGCAGGAAAAAGCAAAAAATTTTAGAATTGCACATTGCAATGTGGAGAAATTACTGTTTGTGCATTTACAATATTCATTGATTTTTGCCATTGAAAAACGTCCAGAAATGATTGAAGCTACTGACTGAATGAAAGGAGCTGGCATCTCACTCTCTTTGAATCTTCTTTATCATGCTAAGAGGAGCAGGAAAAAGCAAAAAATTTCAGAATTGCACCTTGCAATGCGGAGAAATTACTGTTTGTGCATTTACAATATTCATTGATTTTTGCCATTGAAAAACATCATGTTATTCATATACCAGAAATGTTTGAAGCTACTGACTGAATGAAAGGAGCTGACATCTCACTCTCTTTGAATCTTCTTTATCATGCTAAGAGGAGCAGGAAAAAGCAAAAAATTTCAGAATTGCACCTTGCAATGCGGAGAAATTACTGTTTGTGCATTTACAATATTCATTGATTTTTGCCATTGAAAAACGTCCAGAAATGATTGAAGCTACTGACTGAATGAAAGGAGCTGGCATCTCACTCTCTTTGAATCTTCTTTATCATGCTAAGAGGAGCAGGAAAAAGCAAAAAATTTCAGAATTGCACCTTGCAATGCGGAGAAATTACTGTTTGTGCATTTACAATATTCATTGATTTTTGCCATTGAAAAACATCATGTTATTCATATACCAGAAATGTTTGAAGCTACTGACTGAATGAAAGGAGCTGGCATCTCACTCTCTTTGAATCTTCTTTATCATGCTAAGAGGAGCAGGAAAAAGCAAAAAATTTCAGAATTGCACCTTGCAATGTGGAGAAATTACTGTTTGTGCATTTACAATATTCATTGATTTTTGCCATTGAAAAACATCATGTTATTCATATACCAGAAATGTTTGAAGCTACTGACTGAATGAAAGGAGCTGGCATCTCACTCTCTTTGAATCTTCTTTATCATGCTAAGAGGAGCAGGAAAAAGCAAAAAATTTCAGAATTGCACCTTGCAATGTGGAGAAATTACTGTTTGTGCATTTACAATATTCATTGATTTTTACCATTGAAAAACGTCCAGAAATGATTGAAGCTACTGACTGAATGAAAGTAGCTGGCATCTCACTCTCTTTGAATCTTCTTTATCATGCTAAGAGGAGCAGGAAAAAGCAAAAAATTTCAGACTTGCACCTTGCAATGCGGAGAAATTACTGTTTGTGCATTTACAATATTCATTGATTTTTGCCATTGAAAAACATCATGTTATTCATATACCAGAAATGTTTGATGCTTCTGACTGAATGAAAGGAGCTGGCATCTCACTCTCTTTGAATCTTCTTTATCATGCTAAGAGGAGCAGGAAAAAGCAAAAAATTTCAGAATTGCACCTTGCAATGTGGAGAAATTACTGTTTGTGCATTTACAATATTCATTGATTTTTACCATTGAAAAACGTCCAGAAATGATTGAAGCTACTGACTGAATGAAAGTAGCTGGCATCTCACTCTCTTTGAATCTTCTTTATCATGCTAAGAGGAGCAGGAAAAAGCAAAAAATTTCAGACTTGCACCTTGCAATGCGGAGAAATTACTGTTTGTGCATTTACAATATTCATTGATTTTTGCCATTGAAAAACATCATGTTATTCATATACCAGAAATGTTTGAAGATACTGACTGAATCAAAGGAGCTGGCATCTCACTCTCTTTGAATCTTCTTTATCATGCTAAGAGGAGCAGGAAAAAGCAAAAAATTTCAGAATTGCACCTTGCAATGCGGAGAAATTACTGTTTGTGCATTTACAATATTCATTGATTTTTGCCATTGAAAAACGTCCAGAAATGATTGAAGCTACTGACTGAATGAAAGGAGCTGGCATCTCACTCTCTTTGAATCTTCTTTATCATGCTAAGAGGAGCAGGAAAAAGCAAAAAATTTCAGAATTGCACCTTGCAATGCGGAGAAATTACTGTTTGTGCATTTACAATATTCATTGATTTTTGCCATTGATAAACGTCCAGAAATGATTGAAGCTACTGATTGAATGAAAGGAGCTGGCATCTCACTCTCTTTGAATCTTCTTTATCATGCTAAGAGGAGCAGGAAAAAGCAAAAAATTTCAGAATTGCACCTTGCAATGCGGAGAAATTACTGTTTGTGCATTTACAATATTCATTGATTTTTGCCATTGAAAAACATGTTATTCATATACCAGAAATGTTTGAAGCTACTGACTGAATGAAAGGAGCTGGCACCTCACTCTCTTTGAATCTTCTTTATCATGCTAAGAGGAGCAGGAAAAAGCAAAAAATTTCAGAATTGCACCTTGCAATGCGGAGAAATTACTGTTTGTGCATTTACAATATTCATTGATTTTTGCCATTGAAAAACATCATGTTCTTCATATACCAGAAATGTTTGAAGCTACTGACTGAATGAAAGGAGTTGGCATCTCACTCTCTTTGAATCTTCTTTATCATGCTAAGAGGAGCAGGAAAAAGCAAAAAATTTCAGAATTGCACCTTGCAATGCGGAGAAATTACTGTTTGTGCATTTACAATATTCATTGATTTTTGCCATTGAAAAACATCATGTTATTCATATACCAGAAATGTTTGAAGCTACTGACTGAATGAAAGGAGCTGGCATCTCACTCTCTTTGAATCTTCTTTATCATGCTAAGAGGAGCAGGAAAAAGCAAAAAATTTTAGAATTGCACATTGCAATGTGGAGAAATTACTGTTTGTGCATTTACAATATTCATTGATTTTTACCATTGAAAAACGTCCAGAAATGATTGAAGCTACTGACTGAATGAAAGTAGCTGGCATCTCACTCTCTTTGAATCTTCTTTATCATGCTAAGAGGAGCAGGAAAAAGCAAAAAATTTCAGACTTGCACCTTGCAATGCGGAGAAATTACTGTTTGTGCATTTACAATATTCATTGATTTTTGCCATTGAAAAACATCATGTTATTCATATTCCAGAAATGTTTGAAGCTACTGACTGAATGAAAGGAGCTGGCATCTCACTCTCTTTGAATCTTCTTTATCATGCTAAGAGGAGCAGGAAAAAGCAAAAAATTTCAGAATTGCACCTTGCAATGCGGAGAAATTACTGTTTGTGCATTTACAATATTCATTGATTTTTGCCATTGAAAAACGTCCAGAAATGATTGAAGCTACTGACTGAATGAAAGGAGCTGGCATCTCACTCTCTTTGAATCTTCTTTATCATGCTAAGAGGAGCAGGAAAAAGCAAAAAATTTCAGAATTGCACCTTGCAATGCGGAGAAATTACTGTTTGTGCATTTACAATATTCATTGATTTTTGCCATTGAAAAACGTCCAGAAATGATTGAAGCTACTGACTGAATGAAAGGAGCTGGCATCTCACTCTCTTTGAATCTTCTTTATCATGCTAAGAGGAGCAGGAAAAAGCAAAAAATTTCAGAATTGCACCTTGCAATGCGGAGAAATTACTGTTTGTGCATTTACAATATTCATTGATTTTAGCCATTGAAAAACATCATGTTATTCATATACCAGAAATGTTTGAAGCTACTGACTGAATGAAAGGAGCTGACATCTCACTCTCTTTGAATCTTCTTTATCATGCTAAGAGGAGCAGGAAAAAGCAAAAAATTTCAGAATTGCACCTTGCAATGCGGAGAAATTACTGTTTGTGCATTTACAATATTCATTGATTTTTGCCATTGAAAAACGTCCAGAAATGATTGAAGCTACTGACTGAATGAAAGGAGCTGGCATCTCACTCTCTTTGAATCTTCTTTATCATGCTAAGAGGAGCAGGAAAAAGCAAAAAATTTCAGAATTGCACCTTGCAATGCGGAGAAATTACTGTTTGTGCATTTACAATATTCATTGATTTTTGCCATTGAAAAACATCATGTTATTCATATACCAGAAATGTTTGAAGCTACTGACTGAATGAAAGGAGCTGGCATCTCACTCTCTTTGAATCTTCTTTATCATGCTAAGAGGAGCAGGAAAAAGCAAAAAATTTCAGAATTGCACCTTGCAATGTGGAGAAATTACTGTTTGTGCATTTACAATATTCATTGATTTTTACCATTGAAAAACGTCCAGAAATGATTGAAGCTACTGACTGAATGAAAGGAGCTGGCATCTCACTCTCTTTGAATCTTCTTTATCATGCTAAGAGGAGCAGGAAAAAGCAAAAAATTTCAGAATTGCACCTTGCAATGCGGAGAAATTACTGTTTGTGCATTTACAATATTCATTGATTTTTGCCATTGAAAAACGTCCAGAAATGATTGAAGCTACTGACTGAATGAAAGGAGCTGGCATCTCACTCTCTTTGAATCTTCTTTATCATGCTAAGAGGAGCAGGAAAAAGCAAAAAATTTCAGAATTGCACCTTGCAATGCGGAGAAATTACTGTTTGTGCATTTACAATATTCATTGATTTTAGCCATTGAAAAACATCATGTTATTCATATACCAGAAATGTTTGAAGCTACTGACTGAATGAAAGGAGCTGACATCTCACTCTCTTTGAATCTTCTTTATCATGCTAAGAGGAGCAGGAAAAAGCAAAAAATTTCAGAATTGCACCTTGCAATGCGGAGAAATTACTGTTTGTGCATTTACAATATTCATTGATTTTTGCCATTGAAAAACGTCCAGAAATGATTGAAGCTACTGACTGAATGAAAGGAGCTGGCATCTCACTCTCTTTGAATCTTCTTTATCATGCTAAGAGGAGCAGGAAAAAGCAAAAAATTTCAGAATTGCACCTTGCAATGCGGAGAAATTACTGTTTGTGCATTTACAATATTCATTGATTTTTGCCATTGAAAAACATCATGTTATTCATATACCAGAAATGTTTGAAGCTACTGACTGAATGAAAGGAGCTGGCATCTCACTCTCTTTGAATCTTCTTTATCATGCTAAGAGGAGCAGGAAAAAGCAAAAAATTTCAGAATTGCACCTTGCAATGTGGAGAAATTACTGTTTGTGCATTTACAATATTCATTGATTTTTGCCATTGAAAAACATCATGTTATTCATATACCAGAAATGTTTGAAGCTACTGACTGAATGAAAGGAGCTGGCATCTCACTCTCTTTGAATCTTCTTTATCATGCTAAGAGGAGCAGGAAAAAGCAAAAAATTTCAGAATTGCACCTTGCAATGTGGAGAAATTACTGTTTGTGCATTTACAATATTCATTGATTTTTACCATTGAAAAACGTCCAGAAATGATTGAAGCTACTGACTGAATGAAAGTAGCTGGCATCTCACTCTCTTTGAATCTTCTTTATCATGCTAAGAGGAGCAGGAAAAAGCAAAAAATTTCAGACTTGCACCTTGCAATGCGGAGAAATTACTGTTTGTGCATTTACAATATTCATTGATTTTTGCCATTGAAAAACATCATGTTATTCATATACCAGAAATGTTTGATGCTTCTGACTGAATGAAAGGAGCTGGCATCTCACTCTCTTTGAATCTTCTTTATCATGCTAAGAGGAGCAGGAAAAAGCAAAAAATTTCAGAATTGCACCTTGCAATGTGGAGAAATTACTGTTTGTGCATTTACAATATTCATTGATTTTTACCATTGAAAAACGTCCAGAAATGATTGAAGCTACTGACTGAATGAAAGTAGCTGGCATCTCACTCTCTTTGAATCTTCTTTATCATGCTAAGAGGAGCAGGAAAAAGCAAAAAATTTCAGACTTGCACCTTGCAATGCGGAGAAATTACTGTTTGTGCATTTACAATATTCATTGATTTTTGCCATTGAAAAACATCATGTTATTCATATACCAGAAATGTTTGAAGATACTGACTGAATCAAAGGAGCTGGCATCTCACTCTCTTTGAATCTTCTTTATCATGCTAAGAGGAGCAGGAAAAAGCAAAAAATTTCAGAATTGCACCTTGCAATGCGGAGAAATTACTGTTTGTGCATTTACAATATTCATTGATTTTTGCCATTGAAAAACGTCCAGAAATGATTGAAGCTACTGACTGAATGAAAGGAGCTGGCATCTCACTCTCTTTGAATCTTCTTTATCATGCTAAGAGGAGCAGGAAAAAGCAAAAAATTTCAGAATTGCACCTTGCAATGCGGAGAAATTACTGTTTGTGCATTTACAATATTCATTGATTTTTGCCATTGATAAACGTCCAGAAATGATTGAAGCTACTGATTGAATGAAAGGAGCTGGCATCTCACTCTCTTTGAATCTTCTTTATCATGCTAAGAGGAGCAGGAAAAAGCAAAAAATTTCAGAATTGCACCTTGCAATGCGGAGAAATTACTGTTTGTGCATTTACAATATTCATTGATTTTTGCCATTGAAAAACATGTTATTCATATACCAGAAATGTTTGAAGCTACTGACTGAATGAAAGGAGCTGGCACCTCACTCTCTTTGAATCTTCTTTATCATGCTAAGAGGAGCAGGAAAAAGCAAAAAATTTCAGAATTGCACCTTGCAATGCGGAGAAATTACTGTTTGTGCATTTACAATATTCATTGATTTTTGCCATTGAAAAACATCATGTTATTCATATACCAGAAATGTTTGAAGCTACTGACTGAATGAAAGGAGTTGGCATCTCACTCTCTTTGAATCTTCTTTATCATGCTAAGAGGAGCAGGAAAAAGCAAAAAATTTCAGAATTGCACCTTGCAATGCGGAGAAATTACTGTTTGTGCATTTACAATATTCATTGATTTTTGCCATTGAAAAACATCATGTTATTCATATACCAGAAATGTTTGAAGCTACTGACTGAATGAAAGGAGCTGGCATCTCACTCTCTTTGAATCTTCTTTATCATGCTAAGAGGAGCAGGAAAAAGCAAAAAATTTTAGAATTGCACATTGCAATGTGGAGAAATTACTGTTTGTGCATTTACAATATTCATTGATTTTTGCCATTGAAAAACGTCCAGAAATGATTGAAGCTACTGACTGAATGAAAGGAGCTGGCATCTCACTCTCTTTGAATCTTCTTTATCATGCTAAGAGGAGCAGGAAAAAGCAAAAAATTTCAGAATTGCACCTTGCAATGCGGAGAAATTACTGTTTGTGCATTTACAATATTCATTGATTTTTGCCATTGAAAAACATCATGTTATTCATATACCAGAAATGTTTGAAGCTACTGACTGAATGAAAGGAGCTGACATCTCACTCTCTTTGAATCTTCTTTATCATGCTAAGAGGAGCAGGAAAAAGCAAAAAATTTCAGAATTGCACCTTGCAATGCGGAGAAATTACTGTTTGTGCATTTACAATATTCATTGATTTTTGCCATTGAAAAACGTCCAGAAATGATTGAAGCTACTGACTGAATGAAAGGAGCTGGCATCTCACTCTCTTTGAATCTTCTTTATCATGCTAAGAGGAGCAGGAAAAAGCAAAAAATTTCAGAATTGCACCTTGCAATGCGGAGAAATTACTGTTTGTGCATTTACAATATTCATTGATTTTTGCCATTGAAAAACATCATGTTATTCATATACCAGAAATGTTTGAAGCTACTGACTGAATGAAAGGAGCTGGCATCTCACTCTCTTTGAATCTTCTTTATCATGCTAAGAGGAGCAGGAAAAAGCAAAAAATTTCAGAATTGCACCTTGCAATGTGGAGAAATTACTGTTTGTGCATTTACAATATTCATTGATTTTTGCCATTGAAAAACATCATGTTATTCATATACCAGAAATGTTTGAAGCTACTGACTGAATGAAAGGAGCTGGCATCTCACTCTCTTTGAATCTTCTTTATCATGCTAAGAGGAGCAGGAAAAAGCAAAAAATTTCAGAATTGCACCTTGCAATGTGGAGAAATTACTGTTTGTGCATTTACAATATTCATTGATTTTTACCATTGAAAAACGTCCAGAAATGATTGAAGCTACTGACTGAATGAAAGTAGCTGGCATCTCACTCTCTTTGAATCTTCTTTATCATGCTAAGAGGAGCAGGAAAAAGCAAAAAATTTCAGACTTGCACCTTGCAATGCGGAGAAATTACTGTTTGTGCATTTACAATATTCATTGATTTTTGCCATTGAAAAACATCATGTTATTCATATACCAGAAATGTTTGATGCTTCTGACTGAATGAAAGGAGCTGGCATCTCACTCTCTTTGAATCTTCTTTATCATGCTAAGAGGAGCAGGAAAAAGCAAAAAATTTCAGAATTGCACCTTGCAATGTGGAGAAATTACTGTTTGTGCATTTACAATATTCATTGATTTTTACCATTGAAAAACGTCCAGAAATGATTGAAGCTACTGACTGAATGAAAGTAGCTGGCATCTCACTCTCTTTGAATCTTCTTTATCATGCTAAGAGGAGCAGGAAAAAGCAAAAAATTTCAGACTTGCACCTTGCAATGCGGAGAAATTACTGTTTGTGCATTTACAATATTCATTGATTTTTGCCATTGAAAAACATCATGTTATTCATATACCAGAAATGTTTGAAGATACTGACTGAATCAAAGGAGCTGGCATCTCACTCTCTTTGAATCTTCTTTATCATGCTAAGAGGAGCAGGAAAAAGCAAAAAATTTCAGAATTGCACCTTGCAATGCGGAGAAATTACTGTTTGTGCATTTACAATATTCATTGATTTTTGCCATTGAAAAACGTCCAGAAATGATTGAAGCTACTGACTGAATGAAAGGAGCTGGCATCTCACTCTCTTTGAATCTTCTTTATCATGCTAAGAGGAGCAGGAAAAAGCAAAAAATTTCAGAATTGCACCTTGCAATGCGGAGAAATTACTGTTTGTGCATTTACAATATTCATTGATTTTTGCCATTGATAAACGTCCAGAAATGATTGAAGCTACTGATTGAATGAAAGGAGCTGGCATCTCACTCTCTTTGAATCTTCTTTATCATGCTAAGAGGAGCAGGAAAAAGCAAAAAATTTAAGAATTGCACCTTGCAATGCGGAGAAATTACTGTTTGTGCATTTACAATATTCATTGATTTTTGCCATTGAAAAACATGTTATTCATATACCAGAAATGTTTGAAGCTACTGACTGAATGAAAGGAGCTGGCACCTCACTCTCTTTGAATCTTCTTTATCATGCTAAGAGGAGCAGGAAAAAGCAAAAAATTTCAGAATTGCACCTTGCAATGCGGAGAAATTACTGTTTGTGCATTTACAATATTCATTGATTTTTGCCATTGAAAAACATCATGTTCTTCATATACCAGAAATGTTTGAAGCTACTGACTGAATGAAAGGAGTTGGCATCTCACTCTCTTTGAATCTTCTTTATCATGCTAAGAGGAGCAGGAAAAAGCAAAAAATTTCAGAATTGCACCTTGCAATGCGGAGAAATTACTGTTTGTGCATTTACAATATTCATTGATTTTTGCCATTGAAAAACATCATGTTATTCATATACCAGAAATGTTTGAAGCTACTGACTGAATGAAAGGAGCTGGCATCTCACTCTCTTTGAATCTTCTTTATCATGCTAAGAGGAGCAGGAAAAAGCAAAAAATTTTAGAATTGCACATTGCAATGTGGAGAAATTACTGTTTGTGCATTTACAATATTCATTGATTTTTACCATTGAAAAACGTCCAGAAATGATTGAAGCTACTGACTGAATGAAAGTAGCTGGCATCTCACTCTCTTTGAATCTTCTTTATCATGCTAAGAGGAGCAGGAAAAAGCAAAAAATTTCAGACTTGCACCTTGCAATGCGGAGAAATTACTGTTTGTGCATTTACAATATTCATTGATTTTTGCCATTGAAAAACATCATGTTATTCATATTCCAGAAATGTTTGAAGCTACTGACTGAATGAAAGGAGCTGGCATCTCACTCTCTTTGAATCTTCTTTATCATGCTAAGAGGAGCAGGAAAAAGCAAAAAATTTCAGAATTGCACCTTGCAATGCGGAGAAATTACTGTTTGTGCATTTACAATATTCATTGATTTTTGCCATTGAAAAACGTCCAGAAATGATTGAAGCTACTGACTGAATGAAAGGAGCTGGCATCTCACTCTCTTTGAATCTTCTTTATCATGCTAAGAGGAGCAGGAAAAAGCAAAAAATTTCAGAATTGCACCTTGCAATGCGGAGAAATTACTGTTTGTGCATTTACAATATTCATTGATTTTTGCCATTGAAAAACGTCCAGAAATGATTGAAGCTACTGACTGAATGAAAGGAGCTGGCATCTCACTCTCTTTGAATCTTCTTTATCATGCTAAGAGGAGCAGGAAAAAGCAAAAAATTTCAGAATTGCACCTTGCAATGCGGAGAAATTACTGTTTGTGCATTTACAATATTCATTGATTTTAGCCATTGAAAAACATCATGTTATTCATATACCAGAAATGTTTGAAGCTACTGACTGAATGAAAGGAGCTGACATCTCACTCTCTTTGAATCTTCTTTATCATGCTAAGAGGAGCAGGAAAAAGCAAAAAATTTCAGAATTGCACCTTGCAATGCGGAGAAATTACTGTTTGTGCATTTACAATATTCATTGATTTTTGCCATTGAAAAACGTCCAGAAATGATTGAAGCTACTGACTGAATGAAAGGAGCTGGCATCTCACTCTCTTTGAATCTTCTTTATCATGCTAAGAGGAGCAGGAAAAAGCAAAAAATTTCAGAATTGCACCTTGCAATGCGGAGAAATTACTGTTTGTGCATTTACAATATTCATTGATTTTTGCCATTGAAAAACATCATGTTATTCATATACCAGAAATGTTTGAAGCTACTGACTGAATGAAAGGAGCTGGCATCTCACTCTCTTTGAATCTTCTTTATCATGCTAAGAGGAGCAGGAAAAAGCAAAAAATTTCAGAATTGCACCTTGCAATGTGGAGAAATTACTGTTTGTGCATTTACAATATTCATTGATTTTTACCATTGAAAAACGTCCAGAAATGATTGAAGCTACTGACTGAATGAAAGGAGCTGGCATCTCACTCTCTTTGAATCTTCTTTATCATGCTAAGAGGAGCAGGAAAAAGCAAAAAATTTCAGAATTGCACCTTGCAATGCGGAGAAATTACTGTTTGTGCATTTACAATATTCATTGATTTTTGCCATTGAAAAACGTCCAGAAATGATTGAAGCTACTGACTGAATGAAAGGAGCTGGCATCTCACTCTCTTTGAATCTTCTTTATCATGCTAAGAGGAGCAGGAAAAAGCAAAAAATTTCAGAATTGCACCTTGCAATGCGGAGAAATTACTGTTTGTGCATTTACAATATTCATTGATTTTAGCCATTGAAAAACATCATGTTATTCATATACCAGAAATGTTTGAAGCTACTGACTGAATGAAAGGAGCTGACATCTCACTCTCTTTGAATCTTCTTTATCATGCTAAGAGGAGCAGGAAAAAGCAAAAAATTTCAGAATTGCACCTTGCAATGCGGAGAAATTACTGTTTGTGCATTTACAATATTCATTGATTTTTGCCATTGAAAAACGTCCAGAAATGATTGAAGCTACTGACTGAATGAAAGGAGCTGGCATCTCACTCTCTTTGAATCTTCTTTATCATGCTAAGAGGAGCAGGAAAAAGCAAAAAATTTCAGAATTGCACCTTGCAATGCGGAGAAATTACTGTTTGTGCATTTACAATATTCATTGATTTTTGCCATTGAAAAACATCATGTTATTCATATACCAGAAATGTTTGAAGCTACTGACTGAATGAAAGGAGCTGGCATCTCACTCTCTTTGAATCTTCTTTATCATGCTAAGAGGAGCAGGAAAAAGCAAAAAATTTCAGAATTGCACCTTGCAATGTGGAGAAATTACTGTTTGTGCATTTACAATATTCATTGATTTTTACCATTGAAAAACGTCCAGAAATGATTGAAGCTACTGACTGAATGAAAGTAGCTGGCATCTCACTCTCTTTGAATCTTCTTTATCATGCTAAGAGGAGCAGGAAAAAGCAAAAAATTTCAGACTTGCACCTTGCAATGCGGAGAAATTACTGTTTGTGCATTTACAATATTCATTGATTTTTGCCATTGAAAAACATCATGTTATTCATATACCAGAAATGTTTGAAGCTACTGACTGAATGAAAGGAGCTGGCATCTCACTCTCTTTGAATCTTCTTTATCATGCTAAGAGGAGCAGGAAAAAGCAAAAAATTTCAGAATTGCACCTTGCAATGCGGAGAAATTACTGTTTGTGCATTTACAATATTCATTGATTTTTGCCATTGAAAAACGTCCAGAAATGATTGAAGCTACTGACTGAATGAAAGGAGCTGGCATCTCACTCTCTTTGAATCTTCTTTATCATGCTAAGAGGAGCAGGAAAAAGCAAAAAATTTCAGAATTGCACCTTGCAATGCGGAGAAATTACTGTTTGTGCATTTACAATATTCATTGATTTTTGCCATTGAAAAACGTCCAGAAATGATTGAAGCTACTGACTGAATGAAAGGAGCTGGCATCTCACTCTCTTTGAATCTTCTTTATCATGCTAAGAGGAGCAGGAAAAAGCAAAAAATTTCAGAATTGCACCTTGCAATGCGGAGAAATTACTGTTTGTGCATTTACAATATTCATTGATTTTTGCCATTGAAAAACATGTTATTCATATACCAGAAATGTTTGAAGCTACTGACTGAATGAAAGGAGCTGGCACCTCACTCTCTTTGAATCTTCTTTATCATGCTAAGAGGAGCGGGAAAAAGCAAAAAATTTCAGAATTGCACCTTGCAATGCGGAGAAATTACTGTTTGTGCATTTACAATATTCATTGATTTTTGCCATTGAAAAACGTCCAGAAATGATTGAAGGTACTGACTGAATGAAAGGAGCTGGCATCTCACTCTCTTTGAATCTTCTTTATCATGCTAAGAGGAGCAGGAAAAAGCAAAAAATTTCAGAATTGCACCTTGCAATGCGGAGAAATTACTGTTTGTGCATTTACAATATTCATTGATTTTTGCCATTGAAAAACGTCCAGAAATGATTGAAGCTACTGACTGAATGAAAGGAGCTGGCATCTCACTCTCTTTGAATCTTCTTTATCATGCTAAGAGGAGCAGGAAAAAGCAAAAAATTTCAGAATTGCACCTTGCAATGCGGAGAAATTACTGTTTGTGCATTTACAATATTCATTGATTTTTGCCATTGAAAAACATCATGTTATTCATATACCAGAAATGTTTGAAGCTACTGACTGAATGAAAGGAGTTGGCATCTCACTCTCTTTGAATCTTCTTTATCATGCTAAGAGGAGCAGGAAAAAGCAAAAAATTTCAGAATTGCACCTTGCAATGTGGAGAAATAACTGTTTGTGCATTTACAATATTCATTGATTTTTACCATTGAAAAACGTCCAGAAATGATTGAAGCTACTGACTGAATGAAAGTAGCTGGCATCTCACTCTCTTTGAATCTTCTTTATCATGCTAAGAGGAGCAGGAAAAAGCAAAAAATTTCAGACTTGCACCTTGCAATGCGGAGAAATTACTGTTTGTGCATTTACAATATTCATTGATTTTTGCCATTGAAAAACATCATGTTATTCATATACCAGAAATGTTTGAAGCTACTGACTGAATGAAAGGAGCTGGCATCTCACTCTCTTTGAATCTTCTTTATCATGCTAAGAGGAGCAGGAAAAAGCAAAAAATTTCAGAATTGCACCTTGCAATGTGGAGAAATTACTGTTTGTGCATTTACAATATTCATTGATTTTTACCATTGAAAAACGTCCAGAAATGATTGAAGCTACTGACTGAATGAAAGGAGCTGGCATCTCACTCTCTTTGAATCTTCTTTATCATGCTAAGAGGAGCAGGAAAAAGCAAAAAATTTCAGAATTGCACCTTGCAATGCGGAGAAATTACTGTTTGTGCATTTACAATATTCATTGATTTTTGCCATTGAAAAACATGTTATTCATATACCAGAAATGTTTGAAGCTACTGACTGAATGAAAGGAGCTGGCACCTCACTCTCTTTGAATCTTCTTTATCATGCTAAGAGGAGCGGGAAAAAGCAAAAAATTTCAGAATTGCACCTTGCAATGCGGAGAAATTACTGTTTGTGCATTTACAATATTCATTGATTTTTGCCATTGAAAAACGTCCAGAAATGATTGAAGGTACTGACTGAATGAAAGGAGCTGGCATCTCACTCTCTTTGAATCTTCTTTATCATGCTAAGAGGAGCAGGAAAAAGCAAAAAATTTCAGAATTGCACCTTGCAATGCGGAGAAATTACTGTTTGTGCATTTACAATATTCATTGATTTTTGCCATTGAAAAACATGTTATTCATATACCAGAAATGTTTGAAGCTACTGACTGAATGAAAGGAGCTGGCACCTCACTCTCTTTGAATCTTCTTTATCATGCTAAGAGGAGCGGGAAAAAGCAAAAAATTTCAGAATTGCACCTTGCAATGCGGAGAAATTACTGTTTGTGCATTTACAATATTCATTGATTTTTGCCATTGAAAAATGTCCAGAAATGATTGAAGGTACTGACTGAATGAAAGGAGCTGGCATCTCATTCTCTTTGAATCTTCTTTATCATGCTAAGAGGAGCAGGAAAAAGCAAAAAATTTCAGAATTGCACCTTGCAATGCGGAGAAATTACTGTTTGTGCATTTACAATATTCATTGATTTTTGCCATTGAAAAACGTCCAGAAATGATTGAAGCTACTGACTGAATGAAAGGAGCTGGCATCTCACTCTCTTTGAATCTTCTTTATCATGCTAAGAGGAGCAGGAAAAAGCAAAAAATTTCAGAATTGCACCTTGCAATGCGGAGAAATTACTGTTTGTGCATTTACAATATTCATTGATTTTTGCCATTGAAAAACATCATGTTATTCATATACCAGAAATGTTTGAAGCTACTGACTGAATGAAAGGAGCTGGCATCTCACTCTCTTTGAATCTTCTTTATCATGCTAAGAGGAGCAGGAAAAAGCAAAAAATTTCAGAATTGCACCTTGCAATGTGGAGAAATTACTGTTTGTGCATTTACAATATTCATTGATTTTTACCATTGAAAAACGTCCAGAAATGATTGAAGCTACTGACTGAATGAAAGTAGCTGGCATCTCACTCTCTTTGAATCTTCTTTATCATGCTAAGAGGAGCAGGAAAAAGCAAAAAATTTCAGACTTGCACCTTGCAATGCGGAGAAATTACTGTTTGTGCATTTACAATATTCATTGATTTTTGCCATTGAAAAACATCATGTTATTCATATACCAGAAATGTTTGAAGCTACTGACTGAATGAAAGGAGCTGGCATCTCACTCTCTTTGAATCTTCTTTATCATGCTAAGAGGAGCAGGAAAAAGCAAAAAATTTCAGACTTGCACCTTGCAATGCGGAGAAATTACTGTTTGTGCATTTACAATATTCATTGATTTTTGCCATTGAAAAACATCATGTTATTCATATACCAGAAATGTTTGAAGCTACTGACTGAATGAAAGGAGCTGGCATCTCACTCTCTTTGAATCTTCTTTATCATGCTAAGAGGAGCAGGAAAAAGCAAAAAATTTCAGAATTGCACCTTGCAATGCGGAGAAATTACTGTTTGTGCATTTACAAAATTCATTGATTTTTGCCATTGAAAAACGTCCAGAAATGATTGAAGGTACTGACTGAATGAAAGGAGCTGGCATCTCACTCTCTTTGAATCTTCTTTATCATGCTAAGAGAAGCAGGAAAAAGCAAAAAATTTTAGAATTGCACATTGCAATGTGGAGAAATTACTGTTTGTGCATTTACAATATTCATTGATTTTTACCATTGAAAAACGTCCAGAAATGATTGAAGCTACTGACTGAATGAAAGTAGCTGGCATCTCACTCTCTTTGAATCTTCTTTATCATGCTAAGAGGAGCAGGAAAAAGCAAAAAATTTCAGAATTGCACCTTGCAATGCGGAGAAATTACTGTTTGTGCATTTACAATATTCATTGATTTTTGCCATTGAAAAACATGTTATTCATATACCAGAAATGTTTGAAGCTACTGACTGAATGAAAGGAGCTGGCACCTCACTCTCTTTGAATCTTCTTTATCATGCTAAGAGGAGCGGGAAAAAGCAAAAAATTTCAGAATTGCACCTTGCAATGCGGAGAAATTACTGTTTGTGCATTTACAATATTCATTGATTTTTGCCATTGAAAAACGTCCAGAAATGATTGAAGGTACTGACTGAATGAAAGGAGCTGGCATCTCACTCTCTTTGAATCTTCTTTATCATGCTAAGAGGAGCAGGAAAAAGCAAAAAATTTCAGAATTGCACCTTGCAATGCGGAGAAATTACTGTTTGTGCATTTACAATATTCATTGATTTTTGCCATTGAAAAACATGTTATTCATATACCAGAAATGTTTGAAGCTACTGACTGAATGAAAGGAGCTGGCACCTCACTCTCTTTGAATCTTCTTTATCATGCTAAGAGGAGCGGGAAAAAGCAAAAAATTTCAGAATTGCACCTTGCAATGCGGAGAAATTACTGTTTGTGCATTTACAATATTCATTGATTTTTGCCATTGAAAAATGTCCAGAAATGATTGAAGGTACTGACTGAATGAAAGGAGCTGGCATCTCATTCTCTTTGAATCTTCTTTATCATGCTAAGAGGAGCAGGAAAAAGCAAAAAATTTCAGAATTGCACCTTGCAATGCGGAGAAATTACTGTTTGTGCATTTACAATATTCATTGATTTTTGCCATTGAAAAACGTCCAGAAATGATTGAAGCTACTGACTGAATGAAAGGAGCTGGCATCTCACTCTCTTTGAATCTTCTTTATCATGCTAAGAGGAGCAGGAAAAAGCAAAAAATTTCAGAATTGCACCTTGCAATGCGGAGAAATTACTGTTTGTGCATTTACAATATTCATTGATTTTTGCCATTGAAAAACATCATGTTATTCATATACCAGAAATGTTTGAAGCTACTGACTGAATGAAAGGAGCTGGCATCTCACTCTCTTTGAATCTTCTTTATCATGCTAAGAGGAGCAGGAAAAAGCAAAAAATTTCAGAATTGCACCTTGCAATGTGGAGAAATTACTGTTTGTGCATTTACAATATTCATTGATTTTTACCATTGAAAAACGTCCAGAAATGATTGAAGCTACTGACTGAATGAAAGTAGCTGGCATCTCACTCTCTTTGAATCTTCTTTATCATGCTAAGAGGAGCAGGAAAAAGCAAAAAATTTCAGACTTGCACCTTGCAATGCGGAGAAATTACTGTTTGTGCATTTACAATATTCATTGATTTTTGCCATTGAAAAACATCATGTTATTCATATACCAGAAATGTTTGAAGCTACTGACTGAATGAAAGGAGCTGGCATCTCACTCTCTTTGAATCTTCTTTATCATGCTAAGAGGAGCAGGAAAAAGCAAAAAATTTCAGACTTGCACCTTGCAATGCGGAGAAATTACTGTTTGTGCATTTACAATATTCATTGATTTTTGCCATCGAAAAACATCATGTTATTCATATACCAGAAATGTTTGAAGCTACTGACTGAATGAAAGGAGCTGGCATCTCACTCTCTTTGAATCTTCTTTATCATGCTAAGAGGAGCAGGAAAAAGCAAAAAATTTCAGAATTGCACCTTGCAATGCGGAGAAATTACTGTTTGTGCATTTACAAAATTCATTGATTTTTGCCATTGAAAAACGTCCAGAAATGATTGAAGGTACTGACTGAATGAAAGGAGCTGGCATCTCACTCTCTTTGAATCTTCTTTATCATGCTAAGAGAAGCAGGAAAAAGCAAAAAATTTTAGAATTGCACATTGCAATGTGGAGAAATTACTGTTTGTGCATTTACAATATTCATTGATTTTTACCATTGAAAAACGTCCAGAAATGATTGAAGCTACTGACTGAATGAAAGTAGCTGGCATCTCACTCTCTTTGAATCTTCTTTATCATGCTAAGAGGAGCAGGAAAAAGCAAAAAATTTCAGACTTGCACCTTGCAATGCGGAGAAATTACTGTTTGTGCATTTACAATATTCATTGATTTTTGCCATTGAAAAACATGTTATTCATATACCAGAAATGTTTGAAGCTACTGACTGAATGAAAGGAGCTGGCACCTCACTCTCTTTGAATCTTCTTTATCATGCTAAGAGGAGCGGGAAAAAGCAAAAAATTTCAGAATTGCACCTTGCAATGCGGAGAAATTACTGTTTGTGCATTTACAATATTCATTGATTTTTGCCATTGAAAAACGTCCAGAAATGATTGAAGGTACTGACTGAATGAAAGGAGCTGGCATCTCACTCTCTTTGAATCTTCTTTATCATGCTAAGAGGAGCAGGAAAAAGCAAAAAATTTCAGAATTGCACCTTGCAATGCGGAGAAATTACTGTTTGTGCATTTACAATATTCATTGATTTTTGCCATTGAAAAACATGTTATTCATATACCAGAAATGTTTGAAGCTACTGACTGAATGAAAGGAGCTGGCACCTCACTCTCTTTGAATCTTCTTTATCATGCTAAGAGGAGCGGGAAAAAGCAAAAAATTTCAGAATTGCACCTTGCAATGCGGAGAAATTACTGTTTGTGCATTTACAATATTCATTGATTTTTGCCATTGAAAAATGTCCAGAAATGATTGAAGGTACTGACTGAATGAAAGGAGCTGGCATCTCATTCTCTTTGAATCTTCTTTATCATGCTAAGAGGAGCAGGAAAAAGCAAAAAATTTCAGAATTGCACCTTGCAATGCGGAGAAATTACTGTTTGTGCATTTACAATATTCATTGATTTTTGCCATTGAAAAACGTCCAGAAATGATTGAAGCTACTGACTGAATGAAAGGAGCTGGCATCTCACTCTCTTTGAATCTTCTTTATCATGCTAAGAGGAGCAGGAAAAAGCAAAAAATTTCAGAATTGCACCTTGCAATGCGGAGAAATTACTGTTTGTGCATTTACAATATTCATTGATTTTTTGCCATTGAAAAACATCATGTTATTCATATACCAGAAATGTTTGAAGCTACTGACTGAATGAAAGGAGCTGGCATCTCACTCTCTTTGAATCTTCTTTATCATGCTAAGAGGAGCAGGAAAAAGCAAAAAATTTCAGAATTGCACCTTGCAGTGTGGAGAAATTACTGTTTGTGCATTTACAATATTCATTGATTTTTACCATTGAAAAACGTCCAGAAATGATTGAAGCTACTGACTGAATGAAAGTAGCTGGCATCTCACTCTCTTTGAATCTTCTTTATCATGCTAAGAGGAGCAGGAAAAAGCAAAAAATTTCAGACTTGCACCTTGCAATGCGGAGAAATTACTGTTTGTGCATTTACAATATTCATTGATTTTTGCCATTGAAAAACATCATGTTATTCATATACCAGAAATGTTTGAAGCTACTGACTGAATGAAAGGAGCTGGCATCTCACTCTCTTTGAATCTTCTTTATCATGCTAAGAGGAGCAGGAAAAAGCAAAAAATTTCAGACTTGCACCTTGCAATGCGGAGAAATTACTGTTTGTGCATTTACAATATTCATTGATTTTTGCCATTGAAAAACATCATGTTATTCATATACCAGAAATGTTTGAAGCTACTGACTGAATGAAAGGAGCTGGCATCTCACTCTCTTTGAATCTTCTTTATCATGCTAAGAGGAGCAGGAAAAAGCAAAAAATTTCAGAATTGCACCTTGCAATGCGGAGAAATTACTGTTTGTGCATTTACAAAATTCATTGATTTTTGCCATTGAAAAACGTCCAGAAATGATTGAAGGTACTGACTGAATGAAAGGAGCTGGCATCTCACTCTCTTTGAATCTTCTTTATCATGCTAAGAGAAGCAGGAAAAAGCAAAAAATTTTAGAATTGCACATTGCAATGTGGAGAAATTACTGTTTGTGCATTTACAATATTCATTGATTTTTACCATTGAAAAACGTCCAGAAATGATTGAAGCTACTGACTGAATGAAAGTAGCTGGCATCTCACTCTCTTTGAATCTTCTTTATCATGCTAAGAGGAGCAGGAAAAAGCAAAAAATTTCAGACTTGCACCTTGCAATGCGGAGAAATTACTGTTTGTGCATTTACAATATTCATTGATTTTTGCCATTGAAAAACATCATGTTATTCATATACCAGAAATGTTTGAAGCTACTGACTGAATGAAAGGAGCTGGCATATCACTCTCTTTGAATCTTCTTTATCATGCTAAGAGGAGCAGGAAAAAGCAAAAAATTTCAGAATTGCACCTTGCAATGCGGAGAAATTACTGTTTGTGCATTTACAATATTCATTGATTTTTGCCTTTGAAAAACGTCCAGAAATGATTGAAGCTACTGACTGAATGAAAGGAGCTGGCATCTCACTCTCTTTGAATCTTCTTTATCATGCTAAGAGGAGCAGGAAAAAGCAAAAAATTTCAGAATTGCACCTTGCAATGCGGAGAAATTACTGTTTGTGCATTTACAATATTCATTGATTTTTGCCATTGAAAAACGTCCAGAAATGATTGAAGCTACTGACTGAATGAAAGGAGCTGGCATCTCACTCTCTTTGATTCTTCTTTATCATGCTAAGAGGAACAGGAAAAAGCAAAAAATTTCAGAATTGCACCTTGCAATGCGGAGAAATTACTGTTTGTGCATTTACAATATTCATTGATTTTTGCCATTGAAAAACATGTTATTCATATACCAGAAATGTTTGAAGCTACTGACTGAATGAAAGGAGCTGGCACCTCACTCTCTTTGAATCTTCTTTATCATGCTAAGAGGAGCAGGAAAAAGCAAAAAATTTCAGAATTGCACCTTGCAATGCGGAGAAATTACTGTTTGTGCATTTACAATATTCATTGATTTTTGCCATTGAAAAACGTCCAGAAATGATTGAAGCTACTGACTGAATGAAAGGAGCTGGCATCTCACTCTCTTTGAATCTTCTTTATCATGCTAAGAGGAGCAGGAAAACGCAAAAAATTTCAGAATTGCACCTTGCAATGCGGAGAAATTACTGTTTGTGCATTTACAATATTCATTGATTTTTGCCATTGAAAAACGTCCAGAAATGATTGAAGCTACTGACTGAATGAAAGGAGCTGACATCTCACTCTCTTTGAATCTTCTTTATCATGCTAAGAGGAGCAGGAAAAAGCAAAAAATTTCAGAATTGCACCTTGCAATGCGGAGAAATTACAGTTTGTGCATTTACAATATTCATTGATTTTTGCCATTGAAAAACATCCAGAAATGATTGAAGCTACTGACTGAATGAAAGAAGCTGGCATCTCACTCTCTTTGAATCTTCTTTATCATGCTAAGAGGAGCAGGAAAAAGCAAAAAATTTCAGAATTGCACCTTGCAATGCGGAGAAATTACTGTTTGTGCATTTACAATATTCATTGATTTTTGCCATTGAAAAACATGTTATTCATATACCAGAAATGTTTGAAGCTACTGACTGAATGAAAGGAGCTGGCACCTCACTCTCTTTGAATCTTCTTTATCATGCTAAGAGGAGCGGGAAAAAGCAAAAAATTTCAGAATTGCACCTTGCAATGCGGAGAAATTACTGTTTGTGCATTTACAATATTCATTGATTTTTGCCATTGAAAAACGTCCAGAAATGATTGAAGGTACTGACTGAATGAAAGGAGCTGGCATCTCACTCTCTTTGAATCTTCTTTATCATGCTAAGAGGAGCAGGAAAAAGCAAAAAATTTCAGAATTGCACCTTGCAATGCGGAGAAATTACTGTTTGTGCATTTACAATATTCATTGATTTTTGCCATTGAAAAACATGTTATTCATATACCAGAAATGTTTGAAGCTACTGACTGAATGAAAGGAGCTGGCACCTCACTCTCTTTGAATCTTCTTTATCATGCTAAGAGGAGCGGGAAAAAGCAAAAAATTTCAGAATTGCACCTTGCAATGCGGAGAAATTACTGTTTGTGCATTTACAATATTCATTGATTTTTGCCATTGAAAAATGTCCAGAAATGATTGAAGGTACTGACTGAATGAAAGGAGCTGGCATCTCATTCTCTTTGAATCTTCTTTATCATGCTAAGAGGAGCAGGAAAAAGCAAAAAATTTCAGAATTGCACCTTGCAATGCGGAGAAATTACTGTTTGTGCATTTACAATATTCATTGATTTTTGCCATTGAAAAACGTCCAGAAATGATTGAAGCTACTGACTGAATGAAAGGAGCTGGCATCTCACTCTCTTTGAATCTTCTTTATCATGCTAAGAGGAGCAGGAAAAAGCAAAAAATTTCAGAATTGCACCTTGCAATGCGGAGAAATTACTGTTTGTGCATTTACAATATTCATTGATTTTTGCCATTGAAAAACATCATGTTATTCATATACCAGAAATGTTTGAAGCTACTGACTGAATGAAAGGAGCTGGCATCTCACTCTCTTTGAATCTTCTTTATCATGCTAAGAGGAGCAGGAAAAAGCAAAAAATTTCAGAATTGCACCTTGCAATGTGGAGAAATTACTGTTTGTGCATTTACAATATTCATTGATTTTTACCATTGAAAAACGTCCAGAAATGATTGAAGCTACTGACTGAATGAAAGTAGCTGGCATCTCACTCTCTTTGAATCTTCTTTATCATGCTAAGAGGAGCAGGAAAAAGCAAAAAATTTCAGACTTGCACCTTGCAATGCGGAGAAATTACTGTTTGTGCATTTACAATATTCATTGATTTTTGCCATTGAAAAACATCATGTTATTCATATACCAGAAATGTTTGAAGCTACTGACTGAATGAAAGGAGCTGGCATCTCACTCTCTTTGAATCTTCTTTATCATGCTAAGAGGAGCAGGAAAAAGCAAAAAATTTCAGACTTGCACCTTGCAATGCGGAGAAATTACTGTTTGTGCATTTACAATATTCATTGATTTTTGCCATTGAAAAACATCATGTTATTCATATACCAGAAATGTTTGAAGCTACTGACTGAATGAAAGGAGCTGGCATCTCACTCTCTTTGAATCTTCTTTATCATGCTAAGAGGAGCAGGAAAAAGCAAAAAATTTCAGAATTGCACCTTGCAATGCGGAGAAATTACTGTTTGTGCATTTACAAAATTCATTGATTTTTGCCATTGAAAAACGTCCAGAAATGATTGAAGGTACTGACTGAATGAAAGGAGCTGGCATCTCACTCTCTTTGAATCTTCTTTATCATGCTAAGAGAAGCAGGAAAAAGCAAAAAATTTTAGAATTGCACATTGCAATGTGGAGAAATTACTGTTTGTGCATTTACAATATTCATTGATTTTTACCATTGAAAAACGTCCAGAAATGATTGAAGCTACTGACTGAATGAAAGTAGCTGGCATCTCACTCTCTTTGAATCTTCTTTATCATGCTAAGAGGAGCAGGAAAAAGCAAAAAATTTCAGACTTGCACCTTGCAATGCGGAGAAATTACTGTTTGTGCATTTACAATATTCATTGATTTTTGCCATTGAAAAACATCATGTTATTCATATACCAGAAATGTTTGAAGCTACTGACTGAATGAAAGGAGCTGGCATATCACTCTCTTTGAATCTTCTTTATCATGCTAAGAGGAGCAGGAAAAAGCAAAAAATTTCAGAATTGCACCTTGCAATGCGGAGAAATTACTGTTTGTGCATTTACAATATTCATTGATTTTTGCCTTTGAAAAACGTCCAGAAATGATTGAAGCTACTGACTGAATGAAAGGAGCTGGCATCTCACTCTCTTTGAATCTTCTTTATCATGCTAAGAGGAGCAGGAAAAAGCAAAAAATTTCAGAATTGCACCTTGCAATGCGGAGAAATTACTGTTTGTGCATTTACAATATTCATTGATTTTTGCCATTGAAAAACGTCCAGAAATGATTGAAGCTACTGACTGAATGAAAGGAGCTGGCATCTCACTCTCTTTGATTCTTCTTTATCATGCTAAGAGGAGCAGGAAAAAGCAAAAAATTTCAGAATTGCACCTTGCAATGCGGAGAAATTACTGTTTGTGCATTTACAATATTCATTGATTTTTGCCATTGAAAAACATGTTATTCATATACCAGAAATGTTTGAAGCTACTGACTGAATGAAAGGAGCTGGCACCTCACTCTCTTTGAATCTTCTTTATCATGCTAAGAGGAGCAGGAAAAAGCAAAAAATTTCAGAATTGCACCTTGCAATGCGGAGAAATTACTGTTTGTGCATTTACAATATTCATTGATTTTTGCCATTGAAAAACGTCCAGAAATGATTGAA
Source organism: Phyllobates terribilis (assembly GCF_046119375.1). Taxonomy (NCBI): domain Eukaryota; kingdom Metazoa; phylum Chordata; class Amphibia; order Anura; family Dendrobatidae; genus Phyllobates; species Phyllobates terribilis. Next base: position 149,871 of record NW_027364666.1, on the reverse strand, counting down.
GCTACTGACTGAATGAAAGGAGCTGGCATCTCACTCTCTTTGAATCTTCTTTATCATGCTAAGAGGAGCAGGAAAACGCAAAAAATTTCAGAATTGCACCTTGCAATGCGGAGAAATTACTGTTTGTGCATTTACAATATTCATTGATTTTTGCCATTGAAAAACGTCCAGAAATGATTGAAGCTACTGACTGAATGAAAGGAGCTGACATCTCACTCTCTTTGAATCTTCTTTATCATGCTAAGAGGAGCAGGAAAAAGCAAAAAATTTCAGAATTGCACCTTGCAATGCGGAGAAATTACAGTTTGTGCATTTACAATATTCATTGATTTTTGCCATTGAAAAACATCCAGAAATGATTGAAGCTACTGACTGAATGAAAGAAGCTGGCATCTCACTCTCTTTGAATCTTCTTTATCATGCTAAGAGGAGCAGGAAAAAGCAAAAAATTTCAGAATTGCACCTTGCAATGCGGAGAAATTACTGTTTGTGCATTTACAATATTCATTGATTTTTGCCATTGAAAAACATCATGTTATTCATATACCAGAAATGTTTGAAGCTACTGACTGAATGAAAGGAGCTGGCATCTCACTCTCTTTGAATCTTCTTTATCATGCTAAGAGGAGCAGGAAAAAGCAAAAAATTTCAGAATTGCACCTTGCAATGTGGAGAAATTACTGTTTGTGCATTTACAATATTCATTGATTTTTACAATTGAAAAACGTCCAGAAATGATTGAAGCTACTGACTGAATGAAAGTAGCTGGCATCTCACTCTCTTTGAATCTTCTTTATCATGCTAAGAGGAGCAGGAAAAAGCAAAAAATTTCAGACTTGCACCTTGCAATGCGGAGAAATTACTGTTTGTGCATTTACAATATTCATTGATTTTTGCCATTGAAAAACATCATGTTATTCATATACCAGAAATGTTTGAAGCTACTGACTGAATGAAAGGAGCTGGCATCTCACTCTCTTTGAATCTTCTTTATCATGCTAAGAGGAGCAGGAAAAAGCAAAAAATTTCAGACTTGCACCTTGCAATGCGGAGAAATTACTGTTTGTGCATTTACAATATTCATTGATTTTTGCCATTGAAAAACATCATGTTATTCATATACCAGAAATGTTTGAAGCTACTGACTGAATGAAAGGAGCTGGCATCTCACTCTCTTTGAATCTTCTTTATCATGCTAAGAGGAGCAGGAAAAAGCAAAAAATTTCAGAATTGCACCTTGCAATGCGGAGAAATTACTGTTTGTGCATTTACAATATTCATTGATTTTTGCCATTGAAAAACGTCCAGAAATGATTGAAGGTACTGACTGAATGAAAGGAGCTGGCATCTCACTCTCTTTGAATCTTCTTTATCATGCTAAGAGGAGCAGGAAAAAGCAAAAAATTTCAGAATTGCACCTTGCAATGCGGAGAAATTACTGTTTGTGCATTTACAATATTCATTGATTTTTGCGATTGAAAAACATCATGTTATTCATATACCAGAAATGATTGAAGCTACTGACTGAACGAAAGGAGCTGGCATCTCACTCTCTTTGAATCTTCTTTATCATGCTAAGAGGAGCAGGAAAAAGTAAAAAATTTCAGAATTGCACCTTGCAATGCGGAGAAATTACTGTTTGTGCATTTACAATATTCAATGATTTTTGCCATTGAAAAACGTCCAGAAATGATTGAAGCTACTGACTGAATGAAAGGAGCTGGCATCTCACTCTCTTTGAATCTTGTTTATCATGCTAAGAGGAGCAGGAAAAAGCAAAAAATTTCAGAATTGCACCTTGCAATGCGGAGAAATTACTGTTTGTGCATTTACAATATTCATTGATTTTTGCCATTGAAAAACGTCCAGAAATGATTGAAGCTACTGACTGAATGAAAGGAGCTGGCATCTCACTCTCTTTGAATCTTCTTTATCATGCTAAGAGGAGCAGGAAAAAACAAAAAATTTCAGAATTGCACCTTGCAATGCGGAGAAATTACTGTTTGTGCATTTACAATATTCATTGATTTTTGCTATTGAAAAACATCATGTTATTCATATACCAGAAATGATTGAAGCTACTGACTGAATGAAAGGAGCTGGCATCTCACTCTCTTTGAATCTTCTTTATCATGCTAAGAGGAGCAGGAAAAAGCAAAAAATTTCAGAATTGCACCTTGCAATGCGGAGAAATTACAGTTTGTGCATTTACAATATTCATTGATTTTTGCCATTGAAAAACGTCCAGAAATGATTGAAGCTACTGACTGAATGAAAGGAGCTGGCATCTCACTCTCTTTGAATCTTCTTTATCATGCTAAGAGGAGCAGGAAAAAGCAAAAAATTTCAGAATTGCACCTTGCAATGCGGAGAAATTACTGTTTGTGCATTTACAATATTCATTGATTTTTGCCATTGAAAAACGTCCAGAAATGATTGAAGGTACTGACTGAATGAAAGGAGCTGGCATATCACTCTCTTTGAATCTTCTTTATCATCCTAAGAGGAGCAGGAAAAAGCAAAAAATTTCAGAATTGCACCTTGCAATGCGGAGAAATTACTGTTTGTGCATTTACAATATTCATTGATTTTTGCCATTGAAAAACGTCCAGAAATGATTGAAGCTACTGACTGAATGAAAGGAGCTGGCATCTCACTCTCTTTGAATCTTCTTTATCATGCTAAGAGGAGCAGGAAAAGCAAAAAATTTCAGAATTGCACCTTGCAATGCGGAGAAATTACTGTTTGTGCATTTACAATATTCATTGATTTTTGCCATTGAAAAATGTCCAGAAATGATTGAAGCTACTGACTGAATGAAAGGAGCTGGCATCTCACTCTCTTTGAATCTTCTTTATCATGCTAAGAGGAGCAGGAAAAAGCAAAAAATTTCAGAATTGCGCCTTGCAATGCGGAGAAATTACTGTTTGTGCATTTACAAAATTCATTGATTTTTGCCATTGAAAAACATCATGTTATTCATATACCAGAAATGATTGAAGCTACTGACTGAAGGAAAGGAGCTGGCATCTCACTCTCTTTGAATCTTCTTTATCATGCTAAGAGGAGCAGGAAAAAGCAAAAAATTTCAGAATTGCACCTTGCAATGCGGAGAAATTACTGTTTGTGCATTTACAATATTCATTGATTTTTGCCATTGAAAAACATCCAGAAATGATTGAAGCTACTGACTGAATGAAAGGAGCTGGCATCTCACTCTCTTTGAATCTTCTTTATCATGCTAAGAGGAGCAGGAAAAAGCAAAAAATTTCAGAATTGCACCTTGCAATGCGGAGAAATTACTGTTTGTGCATTTACAATATTCATTGATTTTTGCCATTGAAAAACGTCCAGAAATGATTGAAGGTACTGACTGAATGAAAGGAGCTGGCATATCACTCTCTTTGAATCTTCTTTATCATCCTAAGAGGAGCAGGAAAAAGCAAAAAATTTCAGAATTGCACCTTGCAATGCGGAGAAATTACTGTTTGTGCATTTACAATATTCATTGATTTTTGCCATTGAAAAACGTCCAGAAATGATTGAAGCTACTGACTGAATGAAAGGAGCTGGCATCTCACTCTCTTTGAATCTTCTTTATCATGCTAAGAGGAGCAGGAAAAGCAAAAAATTTCAGAATTGCACCTTGCAATGCGGAGAAATTACTGTTTGTGCATTTACAATATTCATTGATTTTTGCCATTGAAAAATGTCCAGAAATGATTGAAGCTACTGACTGAATGAAAGGAGCTGGCATCTCACTCTCTTTGAATCTTCTTTATCATGCTAAGAGGAGCAGGAAAAAGCAAAAAATTTCAGAATTGCGCCTTGCAATGCGGAGAAATTACTGTTTGTGCATTTACAAAATTCATTGATTTTTGCCATTGAAAAACATCATGTTATTCATATACCAGAAATGATTGAAGCTACTGACTGAAGGAAAGGAGCTGGCATCTCACTCTCTTTGAATCTTCTTTATCATGCTAAGAGGAGCAGGAAAAAGCAAAAAATTTCAGAATTGCACCTTGCAATGCGGAGAAATTACTGTTTGTGCATTTACAATATTCATTGATTTTTGCCATTGAAAAACATCCAGAAATGATTGAAGCTACTGACTGAATGAAAGGAGCTGGCATCTCACTCTCTTTGAATCTTCTTTATCATGCTAAGAGGAGCAGGAAAAAGCAAAAAATTTCAGAATTGCACCTTGCAATGCGGAGAAATTACTGTTTGTGCTACTCTTAGCATGATAAAGAAGATTCAAAGAGAGTGAGATGCCAGCTCCTTTCATTCAGTCAGTAGCTTCAATCATTTCTGGACATTTTTCAATGGCAAAAATCAATGAATATTGTAAATGCACAAACAGTAATTTCTCCGCATTGCAAGGTGCAATTCTGAAATTTTTTGCTTTTTCCTGCTCCTCTTAGCATGATAAAGAAGATTCAAAGAGAGTGAGATGTCAGCTCCTTTCATTCAGTCAGTAGCTTCAAACATTTCTGGTATATGAATAACATGATGTTTTTCAATGGCAAAAATCAATGAATATTGTAAATGCACAAACAGTAATTTCTCCGCATTGCAAGGTGCAATTCTGAAATTTTTTGCTTTTTCCTGCTCCTCTTAGCATGATAAAGAAGATTCAAAGAGAGTGAGATGCCAGCTCCTTTCATTCAGTCAGTAGCTTCAATCATTTCTGGTATATGAATAACATGATGTTTTTCAATGGCAAAAATCAATGAATTTTGTAAATGCACAAACAGTAATTTCTCAGCATTGCAAGGTGCAATTCTGAAATTTTTTGCTTTTTCCTGCTGCTCTTAGCATGATAAAGAAGATTCAAAGAGAGTGAGATGCCAGCTCCTTTCATTGTCAGTAGCTTCAATCATTTCTGGACGTTTTTCAATGGCAAAAATCAATGAATATTTTAAATGCACAAACAGTAATTTCTCCGCATTGCAAGGTGCAATTCTGAAATTTTTTGCTTTTTCCTGCTCCTCTTAGCATGATAAAGAAGATTCAAAGAGAGTGAGATGCCAGCTCCTTTCATTCAGTCAGTAGCTTCAATCATTTCTGGACGTTTTTCAATGGCAAAAATCAATGAATATTGTAAATGCACAAACAGTAATTTCTCCGCATTGCAAGGTGCAATTCTGAAATTTTTTGCTTTTTCCTGCTCCTCTTAGCATGATAAAGAAGATTCAAAGAGAGTGAGATGCCAGCTCCTTTCATTCAGTCAGTAGCTTCAATCATTTCTGGACGTTTTTCAATGGCAAAAATCAATGAATATTGTAAATGCACAAACAGTAATTTCTCCGCATTGCAAGGTGCAATTCTGAAATTTTTTGCTTTTTCCTGCTCCTCTTAGCATGATAAAGAAGATTCAAAGAGAGTGAGATGTCAGCTCCTTTCATTCAGTCAGTAGCTTCAAACATTTCTGGTATATGAATAACATGATGTTTTTCAATGGCAAAAATCAATGAATATTGTAAATGCACAAACAGTAATTTCTCCGCATTGCAAGGTGCAATTCTGAAATTTTTTGCTTTTTCCTGCTCCTCTTAGCATGATAAAGAAGATTCAAAGAGAGTGAGATGCCAGCTCCTTTCATTCAGTCAGTAGCTTCAATCATTTCTGGTATATGAATAACATGATGTTTTTCAATGGCAAAAATCAATGAATTTTGTAAATGCACAAACAGTAATTTCTCAGCATTGCAAGGTGCAATTCTGAAATTTTTTGCTTTTTCCTGCTCCTCTTAGCATGATAAAGAAGATTCAAAGAGAGTGAGATGCCAGCTCCTTTCATTGTCAGTAGCTTCAATCATTTCTGGACGTTTTTCAATGGCAAAAATCAATGAATATTGTAAATGCACAAACAGTAATTTCTCCGCATTGCAAGGTGCAATTCTGAAATTTTTTGCTTTTTCCTGCTCCTCTTAGCATTATGAAGAAGATTCAAAGAGAGTGAGATACCAGCTCCTTTCATTCAGTCAGTAGCTTCAAACATTTCTGGTATATGAATAACATGATGTTTTTCAATGGCAAAAATCAATGAATATTGTAAATGCACAAACAGTAATTTCTCCGCATTGCAAGGTGCAATTCTGAAATTTTTTGCTTTTTCCTGCTCCTCTTAGCATGATAAAGAAGATTCAAAGAGAGTGAGATGCCAGCTCCTTTCGTTCAGTCAGTAGCTTCAATCATTTCTGGACGTTTTTCAATGGCAAAAATCATTGAATATTGTAAATGCACAAACAGTAATTTCTCCGCATTGCAAGGTGCAATTCTGAAATTTTTTACTTTTTCCTGCTCCTCTTAGCATGATAAAGAAGATTCAAAGAGAGTGAGATGCCATCTCCTTTCATTCAGTCAGTAGCTTCAATCATTTCTGGACGTTTTTCAATTGCAAAAATCAATGAATATTGTAAATGCACAAACAGTAATTTCTCCGCATTGCAAGGTGCAATTCTGAAATTTTTTGCTTTTTCCTGCTCCTCTTAGCATGATAAAGAAGATTCAAAGAGAGTGAGATGCCAGCTCCTTTCATTCAGTCAGTAGCTTCAATCATTTCTGGACGTTTTTCAATGGCAAAAATCAATGAATATTGTAAATGCACAAACAGTAATTTCTCCGCATTGCAAGGTGCAATTCTGAAATTTTTTGCTTTTTCCTGCTCCTTTTAGCATGATAAACAATATTCAAAGAGAGTGAGATGCCAGCTCCTTTCGTTCAGTCAGTAGCTTCAATCATTTATGGACGTTTTTCAATTGCAAAAATCATTGAATATTGTAAATGCACAAACAGTAATTTCTCCGCATTGCAAGGTGCAATTCTGAAATTTTTGACTTTTTCCTGCTCCTCTTAGCATGATAAAGAAGATTCAAAGAGAGTGAGATGCCAGCTCCTTTCATTCAGTCAGTAGCTTCAATCATTTCTGGTATATGAATAACATGATGTTTTTCAATCGCAAAAATCAATGAATATTGTAAATGCACAAACAGTAATTTCTCCGCATTGCAAGGTGCAATTCTGAAATTTTTTGCTTTTTCCTGCTCCTCTTAGCATGATAAAGAAGATTCAAAGAGAGTGAGATGCCAGCTCCTTTCATTCAGTCAGTAGCTTCAATCATTTCCGGACGTTTTTCAATGGCAAAAATCAATGAATATTGTAAATGCACAAACAGTAATTTCTCCGCATTGCAAGGTGTAATTCTGAAATTTTTTGCTTTTTCCTGCTCCTCTTAGCATGATAAAGAAGATTCAAAGAGAGTGAGATGCCAGCTCCTTTCCTTCAGTCAGTAGCTTCAATCATTTCTGGTATATGAATAACATGATGTTTTTCAATGGCAAAAATCAATGAATTTTGTAAATGCACAAACAGTAATTTCTCCGCATTGCAAGGCGCAATTCTGAAATTTTTTGCTTTTTCCTGCTCCTCTTAGCATGATAAAGAAGATTCAAAGAGAGTGAGATGCTAGCTCCTTTCATTCAGTCAGTAGCTTCAATCATTTCTGGACGTTTTTCAATGGCAAAAATCAATGAATATTGTAAATGCACAAACAGTAATTTCTCCGCATTGCAAGGTGCAATTCTGAAATTTTTTGCTTTTTCCTGCTCCTCTTAGCATGATAAACAAGATTCAAAGAGAGTGAGGTGCCAGCTCCTTTCATTCAGTCAGGAGCTTCAAACATTTCTGGTATATGAATAACATGTTTTTCAATGGCAAAAATCAATGAATATTGTAAATGCACAAACAGTAATTTCTCCGCATTGCAAGGTGCAATTCTGAAATTTTTTGCTTTTTCCTGCTCCTCTTAGCATGATAAAGAAGATTCAAAGAGAGTGAGATGCCAGCTCCTTTCATTCAGTCAGTAGCTTCAATCATTTCTGGACATTTTTCAATGGCAAAAATCAATGAATATTGTAAATGCACAAACAGTAATTTCTCCGCATTGCAAGGTGCAATGCTGAAATTTTTTGCTTTTTCCTGCTCCTCTTAGCATGATAAAGAAGATTCAAAGAGAGTGAGATGCCAGCTCCTTTCATTCAGTCAGTAGCTTCAATCATTTCTGGACGTTTTTCAATGGCAAAAATCAATGAATATTGTAAATGCACAAACTGTAATTTCTCCGCATTGCAAGGTGCAATTCTGAAATTTTTTGCTTTTTCCTGCTCCTCTTAGCATGATAAAGAAGATTCAAAGAGAGTGAGATGCCAGCTCCTTTCATTCAGTCAGTAGCTTCAATCATTTCTGGACGTTTTTCAATGGCAAAAATCAATGAATATTGTAAATGCACAAACAGTAATTTCTCCGCATTGCAAGGTGCAATTCTGAAATTTTTTGCTTTTTCCTGCTCCTCTTAGCATGATAAAGAAGATTCAAAGAGAGTGAGATGCCAGCTCCTTTCATTCAGTCAGTAGCTTCAATCATTTCTGGACGTTTTTCAATGGCAAAAATCAATGAATATTGTAAATGCACAAACAGTAATTTCTCCGCATTGCAAGGTGCAATTCTGAAATTTTTTGCTTTTTCCTGCTCCTCTTAGCATGATGAAGAAGATTCAAAGAGAGTGAGATGCCAGCTCCTTTCATTCAGTCAGTAGCTTCAATCATTTCTGGTATATGAATAACATGATGTTTTTCAATGGCAAAAATCAATGAATTTTGTAAATGCACAAACAGCAATTTCTCAGCATTGCAAGGTGCAATTCTGAAATTTTTTGCTTTTTCCTGCTCCTCTTAGCATGATAAAGAAGATTCAAAGAGAGTGAGATGCCAGCTCCTTTCATTGTCAGTAGCTTCAATCATTTCTGGACGTTTTTCAATGGCAAAAATCAATGAATATTGTAAATGCACAAACAGTAATTTCTCCGCATTGCAAGGTGCAATTCTGAAATTTTTTGCTTTTTCCTGCTCCTCTTAGCATTATGAAGAAGATTCAAAGAGAGTGAGATACCAGCTCCTTTCATTCAGTCAGTAGCTTCAAACATTTCTGGTATATGAATAACATGATGTTTTTCAATGGCAAAAATCAATGAATATTGTAAATGCACAAACAGTAATTTCTCCGCATTGCAAGGTGCAATTCTGAAATTTTTTGCTTTTTCCTGCTCCTCTTAGCATGATAAAGAAGATTCAAAGAGAGTGAGATGCCAGCTCCTTTAGTTCAGTCAGTAGCTTCAATCATTTCTGGACGTTTTTCAATGGCAAAAATCAGTGAATATTGTAAATGCACAAACAGTAATTTCTCCGCATTGCAAGGTGCAATTCTGAAATTTTTTACTTTTTCCTGCTCCTCTTAGCATGATAAAGAAGATTCAAAGAGAGTGAGATGCCAGCTCCTTTCATTCAGTCAGTAGCTTCAATCATTTCTGGTATATGAATAACATGATGTTTTTCAATCGCAAAAATCAATGAATATTGTAAATGCACAAACAGTAATTTCTCCGCATTGCAAGGTGCAATTCTGAAATTTTTTGCTTTTTCCTGCTCCTCTTAGCATGATAAAGAAGATTCAAAGAGAGTGAGATGCCAGCTCCTTTCATTCAGTCAGTAGCTTCAATCATTTCTGGACGTTTTTCAATGGCAAAAATCAATGAATATTGTAAATGCACAAACAGTAATTTCTCCGCATTGCAAGGTGCAATTCTGAAATTTTTTGCTTTTTCCTGCTCCTCTTAGCATGATAAAGAAGATTCAAAGAGAGTGAGATGCCAGCTCCTTTCCTTCAGTCAGTAGCTTCAATCATTTCTGGCATATGAATAACATGATGTTTTTCAATGGCAAAAATCAATGAATTTTGTAAATGCACAAACAGTAATTTCTCCGCATTGCAAGGCGCAATTCTGAAATTTTTTGCTTTTTCCTGCTCCTCTTAGCATGATAAAGAAGATTCAAAGAGAGTGAGATGCCAGCTCCTTTCATTCAGTCAGTAGCTTCAATCATTTCTGAACATTTTTCAATGGCAAAAATCAATGAATATTGTAAATGCACAAACAGTAATTTCTCCGCATTGCAAGGTGCAATTCTGAAATTTTTTGCTTTTTCCTGCTCCTCTCAGCATGATAAAGAAGATTCAAAGAGAGTGAGGTGCCAGCTCCTTTCATTCAGTCAGGAGCTTCAAACATTTCTGGTATATGAATAACATGTTTTTCAATGGCAAAAATCAATGAATATTGTAAATGCACAAACAGTAATTTCTCCGCATTGCAAGGTGCAATTCTGAAATTTTTTGCTTTTTCCTGCTCCTCTTAGCATGATAAAGAAGATTCAAAGAGAGTGAGATGCCAGCTCCTTTCATTCAGTCAGTAGCTTCAATCATTTCTGGACGTTTTTCAATGGCCAAAATCAATGAATATTGTAAATGCACAAACAGTAATTTCTCCGCATTGCAAGGTGCAATTCTGAAATTTTTTGCTTTTTCCTGCTCCTCTTAGCATGATAAAGAAGATTCAAAGAGAGTGAGATGCCAGCTCCTTTCATTCAGTCAGTAGCTTCAATCATTTCTGGACGTTTTTCAATGGCAAAAATCAATGAATATTGTAAATGCACAAACAGTAATTTCTCCGCATTGCAAGGTGCAATTCTGAAATTTTTTGCTTTTTCCTGCTCCTCTTAGCATGATAAAGAAGATTCAAAGAGAGTGAGATGCCAGCTCCTTTCCTTCAGTCAGTAGCTTCAATCATTTCTGGCATATGAATAACATGATGTTTTTCAATGGCAAAAATCAATGAATTTTGTAAATGCACAAACAGTAATTTCTCCGCATTGCAAGGCGCAATTCTGAAATTTTTTGCTTTTTCCTGCTCCTCTTAGCATGATAAAGAAGATTCAAAGAGAGTGAGATGCCAGCTCCTTTCATTCAGTCAGTAGCTTCAATCATTTCTGGACATTTTTCAATGGCAAAAATCAATGAATATTGTAAATGCACAAACAGTAATTTCTCCGCATTGCAAGGTGCAATTCTGAAATTTTTTGCTTTTTCCTGCTCCTCTTAGCATGATAAAGAAGATTCAAAGAGAGTGAGATGACAGCTCCTTTCATTCAGTCAGTAGCTTCAATCATTTCTGGACGTTTTTCAATGGCAAAAATCAATGAATATTGTAAATGAACAAACAGTAATTTCTCCGCATTGCAAGGTGCAATTCTGAAATTTTTTGCTTTTTCCTGCTCCTCTTAGCATGATAAAGAAGATTCAAAGAGAGTGAGGTGCCAGCTCCTTTCATTCAGTCAGGAGCTTCAAACATTTCTGGTATATGAATAACATGTTTTTCAATGGCAAAAATCAATGAATATTGTAAATGCACAAACAGTAATTTCTCCGCATTGCAAGGTGCAATTCTGAAATTTTTTGCTTTTTCCTGCTCCTCTTAGCATGATAAAGAAGATTCAAAGAGAGTGAGATGCCAGCTCCTTTCATTCAGTCAGTAGCTTCAATCATTTCTGGACGTTTTTCAATGGCAAAAATCAATGAATATTGTAAATGCACAAACAGTAATTTCTCCGCATTGCAAGGTGCAATTCTGAAATTTTTTGCTTTTTCCTGCTCCTCTTAGCATGATAAAGAAGATTCAAAGAGAGTGAGATGCCAGCTCCTTTCATTCAGTCAGTAGCTTCAATCATTTCTGGACGTTTTTCAATGGCAAAAATCAATGAATATTGTAAATGCACAAACAGTAATTTCTCTGCATTGCAATGTGCAATTCTGAAATTTTTTGCTTTTTCCTGCTCCTCTTAGCATGATAAAGAAGATTCAAAGAGAGTGAGATGCCAGCTCCTTTCATTCAGTCAGTAGCTTCAAACATTTCTGGTATATGAATAACATGATGTTTTTCAATGGCAAAAATCAATGAATATTGTAAATGCACAAACAGTAATTTCTCCGCATTGCAAGGTGCAATTCTGAAATTTTTTGCTTTTTTCTGCTCCTCTTAGCATGATAAAGAAGATTCAAAGAGAGTGAGATGCCAGCTCCTTTCGTTCAGTCAGTAGCTTCAATCATTTCTGGACGTTTTTCAATGGCAAAAATCATTGAATATTATAAATGCACAAACAGTAATTTCTCCGCATTGCAAGGTGCAATTCTGAAATTTTTTACTTTTTCCTGCTCCTCTTAGCATGATAAAGAAGATTCAAAGAGAGTGAGATGCCAGCTCCTTTCATTCAGTCAGTAGCTTCAATCATTTCTGGACGTTTTTCAATGGCAAAAATCAATGAATATTGTAAATGCACAAACAGTAATTTCTCCGCATTGCAAGGTGCAATTCTGAAATTTTTTGCTTTTTCCTGCTCCTCTTAGCATGATAAAGAAGATTCAAAGAGAGTGAGATGCCAGCTCCTTTCATTCAGTCAGTAGCTTTAATCATTTCTGGACGTTTTTCAATGGCAAAAATCATTGAATATTGTAAATGCACAATCAGTAATTTCTCCGCATTGCAAGGTGCAATTCTGAAATTTTTTACTTTTTCCTGCTCCTCTTAGCATGATAAAGAAGATTCAAAGAGAGTGAGATGCCAGCTCCTTTCATTCAGTCAGTAGCTTCAATCATTTCTGGTATATGAATAACATGATGTTTTTCAATCGCAAAAATCAATGAATATTGTAAATGCACAAACAGTAATTTCTCCGCATTGCAAAGTGCAATTCTGAAATTTTTTGCTTTTTCCTGCTCCTCTTAGCATGATAAAGAAGATTCAAAGAGAGTGAGATGCCAGCTCCTTTCATTCAGTCAGTAGCTTCAATCATTTCTGGACGTTTTTCAATGGCAAAAACCAATGAATATTGTAAATGCACAAACAGTAATTTCTCCGCATTGCAAGGTGCAATTCTGAAATTTTTTGCTTTTTCCTGCTCCTCTTAGCATGATAAAGAAGATTCAAAGAGAGTGAGATGCCAGATCCTTTCCTTCAGTCAGTAGCTTCAATCATTTCTGGTATATGAATAACATGATGTTTTTCAATGGCAAAAATCAATGAATTTTGTAAATGCACAAACAGTAATTTCTCCGCATTGCAAGGCGCAATTCTGAAATTTTTTGCTTTTTCCTGCTCCTCTTAGCATGATAAAGAAGATTCGAAGAGAGTGAGATGCCAGCTCCTTTCATTCAGTCAGTAGCTTCAATCATTTCTGGACATTTTTCAATGGCAAAAATCAATGAATATTGTAAATGCACAAACAGTAATTTCTCCGCATTGCAAGGTGCAATTCTGAAATTTTTTGCTTTTTCCTGCTCCTCTTAGCATGATAAAGAAGATTCAAAGAGAGTGAGATGCCAGCTCCTTTCATTCAGTCAGTAGCTTCAATCATTTCTGGACGTTTTTCAATGGCAAAAATCAATGAATATTGTAAATGCACAAACAGTAATTTCTCCGCATTGCAAGGTGCAATTCTGAAATTTTTTGCTTTTTCCTGCTCCTCTTAGCATGATAAAGAAGATTCAAAGAGAGTGAGATGCCAGCTCCTTTCATTCAGTCAGTAGCTTCAATCATTTCTGGACGTTTTTCAATGGCAAAAATCAATGAATATTGTAAATGCACAAACAGTAATTTCTCCGCATTGCAAGGTGCAATTCTGAAATTTTTTGCTTTTTCCTGCTCCTCTTAGCATGATAAAGAAGATTCAAAGAGAGTGAGATGCCAGATCCTTTCCTTCAGTCAGTAGCTTCAATCATTTCTGGTATATGAATAACATGATGTTTTTCAATGGCAAAAATCAATGAATTTTGTAAATGCACAAACAGTAATTTCTCCGCATTGCAAGGCGCAATTCTGAAATTTTTTGCTTTTTCCTGCTCCTCTTAGCATGATAAAGAAGATTCAAAGAGAGTGAGATGCCAGCTCCTTTCATTCAGTCAGTAGCTTCAATCATTTCTGGACATTTTTCAATGGCAAAAATCAATGAATCTTGTAAATGCACAAACAGTAATTTCTCCGCATTGCAAGGTGCAATTCTGAAATTTTTTGCTTTTTCCTGCTCCTCTTAGCATGATAAAGAAGATTCAAAGAGAGTGAGATGCCAGCTCCTTTCATTCAGTCAGTAGCTTCAATCATTTCTGGACGTTTTTCAATGGCAAAAATCAATGAATATTGTAAATGCACAAACAGTAATTTCTCCGCATTGCAAGGTGCAATTCTGAAATTTTTTGCTTTTTCCTGCTCCTCTTAGCATGATAAAGAAGATTCAAAGAGAGTGAGATGCCAGCTCCTTTCATTCAGTCAGTAGCTTCAATCATTTCTGGACGTTTTTCAATGGCAAAAATCAATGAATATTGTAAATGCACAAACAGTAATTTCTCCGCATTGCAAGGTGCAATTCTGAAATTTTTTGCTTTTTCCTGCTCCTCTTAGCATGATAAAGAAGATTCAAAGAGAGTGAGATGCCAGCTCCTTTCATTCAGTCAGTAGCTTCAATCATTTCTGGACGTTTTTCAATGGCAAAAATCAATGAATATTGTAAATGCACAAACTGTAATTTCTCCGCATTTCAAGGTGCAATTCTGAAATTTTTTGCTTTTTCCTGCTCCTCTTAGCATGATAAAGAAGATTCAAAGAGAGTGAGATGCCAGCTCCTTTCATTCAGTCAGTAGCTTCAATCATTTCTGGTATATGAATAACATGATGTTTTTCAATAGCAAAAATCAATGAATATTGTAAATGCACAAACAGTAATTTCTCCGCATTGCAAGGTGCAATTCTGAAATTTTTTGCTTTTTCCTGCTCCTCTTAGCATGATAAAGAAGATTCAAAGAGAGTGAGATGCCAGCTCCTTTCATTCAGTCAGTAGCTTCAATCATTTCTGGACGTTTTTCAATGGCAAAAATCAATGAATATTGTAAATGCACAAACAGTAATTTCTCCGCATTGCAAGGTGCAATTCTGAAATTTTTTACTTTTTCCTGCTCCTCTTAGCATGATAAAGAAGATTCAAAGAGAGTGAGATGCCAGCTCCTTTCATTCAGTCAGTAGCTTCAATCATTTCTGGTATATGAATAACATGATGTTTTTCAATCGCAAAAATCAATGAATATTGTAAATGCACAAACAGTAATTTCTCCGCATTGCAAGGTGCAATTCTGAAATTTTTTGCTTTTTCCTGCTCCTCTTAGCATGATAAAGAAGATTCAAAGAGAGTGAGATGCCAGCTCCTTTCATTCAGTCAGTAGCTTCAATCATTTCTGGACGTTTTTCAATGGCAAAAATCAATGAATATTGTAAATGCACAAACAGTAATTTCTCCGCATTGCAAGGTGCAATTCTGAAATTCTTTGCTTTTTCCTGCTCCTCTAAGCATGATAAAGAAGATTCAAAGAGAGTGAGATGCCAGATCCTTTCCTTCAGTCAGTAGCTTCAATCATTTCTGGTATATGAATAACATGATGTTTTTCAATGGCAAAAATCAATGAATTTTGTAAATGCACAAACAGTAATTTCTCCGCATTGCAAGGCGCAATTCTGAAATTTTTTACTTTTTCCTGCTCCTCTTAGCATGATAAAGAAGATTCAAATAGAGTGAGATGCCAGCTCCTTTCATTCAGTCAGTAGCTTCAATCATTTCTGGTATATGAATAACATGATGTTTTTCAATGGCAAAAATCAATGAATATTGTAAATGCACAAACAGTAATTTCTCCGCATTGCAAGGTGCAATTCTGAAATTTTTTGCTTTTTCCTGCTCCTCTTAGCATGATAAAGAAGATTCAAAGAGAGTGAGATGCCAGCTCCTTTCATTCAGTCAGTAGCTTCAATCATTTCTGGACGTTTTTCAATGGCAAAAATCAATGAATATTGTAAATGCACAAACAGTAATTTCTCCGCAATGCAAGGTGCAATTCTGAAATTTTTTGCTTTTTCCTGCTCCTCTTAGCATGATAAAGAAGATTCAAAGAGAGTGAGATGCCAGCTCCTTTCATTCAGTCAGTAGCTTTAATCATTTCTGGACGTTTTTCAATGGCAAAAATCATTGAATATTGTAAATGCACAATCAGTAATTTCTCCGCATTGCAAGGTGCAATTCTGAAATTTTTTACTTTTTCCTGCTCCTCTTAGCATGATAAAGAAGATTCAAAGAGAGTGAGATGCCAGCTCCTTTCATTCAGTCAGTAGCTTCAATCATTTCTGGTATATGAATAACATGATGTTTTTCAATCGCAAAAATCAATGAATATTGTAAATGCACAAACAGTAATTTCTCCGCATTGCAAGGTGCAATTCTGAAATTTTTTGCTTTTTCCTGCTCCTCTTAGCATGATAAAGAAGATTCAAAGAGAGTGAGATGCCAGCTCCTTTCATTCAGTCAGTAGCTTCAATCATTTCTGGACGTTTTTCAATGGCAAAAACCAATGAATATTGTAAATGCACAAACAGTAATTTCTCCGCATTGCAAGGTGCAATTCTGAAACTTTTTGCTTTTTCCTGCTCCTCTTAGCATGATAAAGAAGATTCAAAGAGAGTGAGATGCCAGATCCTTTCCTTCAGTCAGTAGCTTCAATCATTTCTGGTATATGAATAACATGATGTTTTTCAATGGCAAAAATCAATGAATTTTGTAAATGCACAAACAGTAATTTCTCCGCATTGCAAGGCGCAATTCTGAAATTTTTTGCTTTTTCCTGCTCCTCTTAGCATGATAAAGAAGATTCAAAGAGAGTGAGATGCCAGCTCCTTTCATTCAGTCAGTAGCTTCAATCATTTCTGGACATTTTTCAATGGCAAAAATCAATGAATATTGTAAATGCACAAACAGTCATTTCTCCGCATTGCAAGGTGCAATTCTGAAATTTTTTGCTTTTTCCTGCTCCTCTTAGCATGATAAAGAAGATTCAAAGAGAGTGAGATGCCAGCTCCTTTCATTCAGTCAGTAGCTTCAATCATTTCTGGACGTTTTTCAATGGCAAAAATCAATGAATATTGTAAATGCACAAACAGTAATTTCTCCGCATTGCAAGGTGCAATTCTGAAATTTTTTGCTTTTTCCTGCTCCTCTTAGCATGATAAAGAAGATTCAAAGAGAGTGAGATGCCAGCTCCTTTCAGTCAGTAGCTTCAATCATTTCTGGACGTTTTTCAATGGCAAAAATCAATGAATATTGTAAATGCACAAACAGTAATTTCTCCGCATTGCAAGGTGCAATTCTGAAATTTTTTGCTTTTTCCTGCTCCTCTTAGCATGATAAAGAAGATTCAAAGAGATGAGATGCCAGATCCTTTCCTTCAGTCAGTAGCTTCAATCATTTCTGGTATATGAATAACATGATGTTTTTCAATGGCAAAAATCAATGAATTTTGTAAATGCACAAACAGTAATTTCTCCGCATTGCAAGGCGCAATTCTGAAATTTTTTGCTTTTTCCTGCTCCTCTTAGCATGATAAAGAAGATTCAAAGAGAGTGAGATGCCAGCTCCTTTCATTCAGTCAGTAGCTTCAATCATTTCTGGACATTTTTCAATGGCAAAAATCAATGAATATTGTAAATGCACAAACAGTAATTTCTCCGCATTGCAAGGTGCAATTCTGAAATTTTTTGCTTTTTCCTGCTCCTCTTAGCATGATAAAGAAGATTCAAAGAGAGTGAGATGCCAGCTCCTTTCATTCAGTCAGTAGCTTCAATCATTTCTGGACGTTTTTCAATGGCAAAAATCAATGAATATTGTAAATGCACAAACAGTAATTTCTCCGCATTGCAAGGTGCAATTCTGAAATTTTTTGCTTTTTCCTGCTCCTCTTAGCATGATAAAGAAGATTCAAAGAGAGTGAGATGCCAGCTCCTTTCATTCAGTCAGTAGCTTCAATCATTTCTGGACGTTTTTCAATGGCAAAAATCAATGAATATTGTAAATGCACAAACAGTAATTTCTCCGCATTGCAATGTGCAATTCTGAAATTTTTTGCTTTTTCCTGCTCCTCTTAGCATGATAAAGAAGATTCAAAGAGAGTGAGATGCCAGCTCCTTTCATTCAGTCAGTAGCTTCAAACATTTCTGGTACATGAATAACATGATGTTTTTCAATGGCAAAAATCAATGAATATTGTAAATGCACAAACAGTAATTTCTCCGCATTGCAAGGTGCAATTCTGAAATTTTTTGCTTTTTCCTGCTCCTCTTAGCATGATAAAGAAGATTCAAAGAGAGTGAGATGCCAGCTCCTTTCGTTCAGTCAGTAGCTTCAATCATTTCTGGACGTTTTTCAATGGCAAAAATCATTGAATATTATAAATGCACAAACAGTAATTTCTCCGCATTGCAAGGTGCAATTCTGAAATTTTTTGCTTTTTCCTGCTCCTCTTAGCATGATAAAGAAGATTCAAAGAGAGTGAGATGCCAGCTCCTTTCATTCAGTCAGTAGCTTCAATCATTTCTGGACGTTTTTCAATGGCAAAAACCAATGAATATTGTAAATGCACAAACAGTAATTTCTCCGCATTGCAAGGTGCAATTCTGAAACTTTTTGCTTTTTCCTGCTCCTCTTAGCATGATAAAGAAGATTCAAAGAGAGTGAGATGCCAGATCCTTTCCTTCAGTCAGTAGCTTCAATCATTTCTGGTATATGAATAACATGATGTTTTTCAATGGCAAAAATCAATGAATTTTGTAAATGCACAAACAGTAATTTCTCCGCATTGCAAGGCGCAATTCTGAAATTTTTTGCTTTTTCCTGCTCCTCTTAGCATGATAAAGAAGATTCAAAGAGAGTGAGATGCCAGCTCCTTTCATTCAGTCAGTAGCTTCAATCATTTCTGGACATTTTTCAATGGCAAAAATCAATGAATATTGTAAATGCACAAACAGTCATTTCTCCGCATTGCAAGGTGCAATTCTGAAATTTTTTGCTTTTTCCTGCTCCTCTTAGCATGATAAAGAAGATTCAAAGAGAGTGAGATGCCAGCTCCTTTCATTCAGTCAGTAGCTTCAATCATTTCTGGACGTTTTTCAATGGCAAAAATCAATGAATATTGTAAATGCACAAACAGTAATTTCTCCGCATTGCAAGGTGCAATTCTGAAATTTTTTGCTTTTTCCTGCTCCTCTTAGCATGATAAAGAAGATTCAAAGAGAGTGAGATGCCAGCTCCTTTCATTCAGTCAGTAGCTTCAATCATTTCTGGACGTTTTTCAATGGCAAAAATCAATGAATATTGTAAATGCACAAACAGTAATTTCTCCGCATTGCAAGGTGCAATTCTGAAATTTTTTGCTTTTTCCTGCTCCTCTTAGCATGATAAAGAAGATTCAAAGAGAGTGAGATGCCAGATCCTTTCCTTCAGTCACTAGCTTCAATCATTTCTGGTATATGAATACCATGATGTTTTTCAATGGCAAAAATCAATGAATTTTGTAAATGCACAAACAGTAATTTCTCCGCATTGCAAGGCGCAATTCTGAAATTTTTTGCTTTTTCCTGCTCCTCTTAGCATGATAAAGAAGATTCAAAGAGAGTGAGATGCCAGCTCCTTTCATTCAGTCAGTAGCTTCAATCATTTCTGGACATTTTTCAATGGCAAAAATCAATGAATATTGTAAATGCACAAACAGTAATTTCTCCGCATTGCAAGGTGCAATTCTGAAATTTTTTGCTTTTTCCTGCTCCTCTTAGCATGATAAAGAAGATTCAAAGAGAGTGAGATGCCAGCTCCTTTCATTCAGTCAGTAGCTTCAATCATTTCTGGACGTTTTTCAATGGCAAAAATCAATGAATATTGTAAATGCACAAACAGTAATTTCTCCGCATTGCAAGATGCAATTCTGAAATTTTTTGCTTTTTCCTGCTCCTCTTAGCATGATAAAGAAGATTCAAAGAGAGTGAGATGCCAGCTCCTTTCATTCAGTCAGTAGCTTCAATCATTTCTGGACGTTTTTCAATGGCAAAAATCAATGAATATTGTAAATGCACAAACAGTAATTTCTCCGCATTGCAATGTGCAATTCTGAAATTTTTTGCTTTTTCCTGCTCCTCTTAGCATGATAAAGAAGATTCAAAGAGAGTGAGATGCCAGCTCCTTTCATTCAGTCAGTAGCTTCAAACATTTCTGGTACATGAATAACATGATGTTTTTCAATGGCAAAAATCAATGAATATTGTAAATGCACAAACAGTAATTTCTCCGCATTGCAAGGTGCAATTCTGAAATTTTTTGCTTTTTCCTGCTCCTCTTAGCATGATAAAGAAGATTCAAAGAGAGTGAGATGCCAGCTCCTTTCGTTCAGTCAGTAGCTTCAATCATTTCTGGACGTTTTTCAATGGCAAAAATCATTGAATATTATAAATGCACAAACAGTAATTTCTCCGCATTGCAAGGTGCAATTCTGAAATTTTTTACTTTTTCCTGCTCCTCTTAGCATGATAAAGAAGATTCAAAGAGAGTGAGATGCCAGCTCCTTTCATTCAGTCAGTAGCTTCAATCATTTCTGGTATATGAATAACATGATGTTTTTCAATGGCAAAAATCAATGAATATTGTAAATGCACAAACAGTAATTTCTCCGCATTGCAAGGTGCAATTCTGAAATTTTTTGCTTTTTCCTGCTCCTCTTAGCATGATAAAGAAGATTCAAAGAGAGTGAGATGCCAGCTCCTTTCATTCAGTCAGTAGCTTCAATCATTTCTGGACGTTTTTCAATGGCAAAAATCAATGAATATTGTAAATGCACAAACAGTAATTTCTCCGCATTGCAAGGTGCAATTCTGAAATTTTTTGCTTTTTCCTGCTCCTCTTAGCATGATAAACAAGATTCAAAGAGAGTGAGATGCCAGCTCCTTTCATTCAGTCAGTAGCTTCAATCATTTCTGGACGTTTTTCAATGGCAAAAATCATTGAATATTGTAAATGCACAAACAGTAATTTCTCCGCATTGCAAGGTGCAATTCTGAAATTTTTTACTTTTTCCCGCTCCTCTTAGCATGATAAAGAAGATTCAAAGAGAGTGAGATGCCAGCTCCTTTCATTCAGTCAGTAGCTTCAATCATTTCTGGTATATGAATAACATGATGTTTTTCAATCGCAAAAATCAATGAATATTGTAAATGCACAAACAGTAATTTCTCCGCATTGCAAGGTGCAATTCTGAAATTTTTTGCTTTTTCCTGCTCCTCTTAGCATGATAAAGAAGATTCAAAGAGAGTGAGATGCCAGCTCCTTTCATTCAGTCAGTAGCTTCAATCATTTCTGGACGTTTTTCAATGGCAAAAATCAATGAATATTGTAAATGCACAAACAGTAATTTCTCCGCATTGCAAGGTGCAATTCTGAAATTTTTTGCTTTTTCCTGCTCCTCTAAGCATGATAAAGAAGATTCAAAGAGAGTGAGATGCCAGATCCTTTCATTCAGTCAGTAGCTTCAATCATTTCTGGACATTTTTCAATGGCAAAAATCAATGAATATTGTAAATGCACAAACAGTCATTTCTCCGCATTGCAAGGTGCAATTCTGAAATTTTTTGCTTTTTCCTGCTCCTCTTAGCATGATAAAGAAAATTCAAAGAGAGTGAGATGCCAGCTCCTTTCATTCAGTCAGTAGCTTCAATCATTTCTGGACGTTTTTCAATGGCAAAAATCAATGAATATTGTAAATGCACAAACAGTAATTTCTCCGCATTGCAAGGTGCAATTCTGAAATTTTTTGCTTTTTCCTGCTCCTCTTAGCATGATAAAGAAGATTCAAAGAGAGTGAGATGCCAGCTCCTTTCATTCAGTCAGTACCTTCAATTATTTCTGGACCTTTTTCAATGGCAAAAATCAATGAATATTGTAAATGCACAAACAGTAATTTCTCCGCATTGCAAGGTGCAATTCTGAAATTTTTTGATTTTTCCTGCTCCTCTTAGCATGATAAAGAAGATTCAAAGAGAGTGAGATGCCAGCTCCTTTCATTCAGTCAGTAGCTTCAATCATTTCTGGACGTTTTTCAATGGCAAAAATCAATGAATATTGTAAATGCACAAACTGTAATTTCTCCGCATTGCAAGGTGCAATTCTGAAATTTTTTGCTTTTTCCTGCTCCTCTTAGCATGATAAGGAAGATTCAAAGAGAGTGAGATGCCAGCTCCTTTCATTCAGTCAGTAGCTTCAATCATTTCTGGTATATGAATAACATGATGTTTTTCAATAGCAAAAATCAATGAATATTGTAAATGCACAAACAGTAATTTCTCCGCATTGCAAGGTGCAATTCTGAAATTTTTTGCTTTTTCCTGCTCCTCTTAGCATGATAAAGAAGATTCAAAGAGAGTGAGATGCCAGCTCCTTTCATTCAGTCAGTAGCTTCAATCATTTCTGGACGTTTTTCAATGGCAAAAATCAATGAATATTGTAAATGCACAAACAGTAATTTCTCCGCATTGCAAGGTGCAATTCTGAAATTTTTTACTTTTTCCTGCTCCTCTTAGCATGATAAAGAAGATTCAAAGAGAGTGAGATGCCAGCTCCTTTCATTCAGTCAGTAGCTTCAATCATTTCTGGTATATGAATAACATGATGTTTTTCAATCGCAAAAATCAATGAATATTGTAAATGCACAAACAGTAATTTCTCCGCATTGCAAGGTGCAATTCTGAAATTTTTTGCTTTTTCCTGCTCCTCTTAGCATGATAAAGAAGATTCAAAGAGAGTGAGATGCCAGCTCCTTTCATTCAGTCAGTAGCTTCAATCATTTCTGGACGTTTTTCAATGGCAAAAATCAATGAATATTGTAAATGCACAAACAGTAATTTCTCCGCATTGCAAGGTGCAATTCTGAAATTTTTTGCTTTTTCCTGCTCCTCTAAGCATGATAAAGAAGATTCAAAGAGAGTGAGATGCCATATCCTTTCCTTCAGTCAGTAGCTTCAATCATTTCTGGTATATGAATAACATGATGTTTTTCAATGGCAAAAATCAATGAATTTTGTAAATGCACAAACAGTAATTTCTCCGCATTGCAAGGCGCAATTCTGAAATTTTTTGCTTTTTCCTGCTCCTCTTAGCATGATAAAGAAGATTCAAAGAGAGTGAGATGCCAGCTCCTTTCATTCAGTCAGTAGCTTCAATCATTTCTGGACATTTTTCAATGGCAAAAATCAATGAATATTGTAAATGCACAAACAGTAATTTCTCCGCATTGCAAGGTGCAATTCTGAAATTTTTTGCTTTTTCCTGCTCCTCTTAGCATGATAAAGAAGATTCAAAGAGAGTGAGATGCCAGCTCCTTTCATTCAGTCAGTAGCTTCAATCATTTCTGGACGTTTTTCAATGGCAAAAATCAATGAATATTGTAAATGCACAAACAGTAATTTCTCCGCATTGCAAGGTGCAATTCTGAAATTTTTTGCTTTTTCCTGCTCCTCTTAGCATGATAAAGAAGATTCAAAGAGAGCGAGATGCCAGCTCCTTTCATTCAGTCAGTACCTTCAATCATTTCTGGACGTTTTTCAATGGCAAAAATCAATGAATATTGTAAATGCACAAACAGTAATTTCTCCGCATTGCAAGGTGCAATTCTGAAATTTTTTGCTTTTTCCTGCTCCTCTTAGCATGATAAAGAAGATTCAAAGAGAGTGAGATGCCAGCTCCTTTCATTCAGTCAGTAGCTTCAATCATTTCTGGACGTTTTTCAATGGCAAAAATCAATGAATATTGTAAATGCACAAACTGTAATTTCTCCGCATTGCAAGGTGCAATTCTGAAATTTTTTGCTTTTTCCTGCTCCTCTTAGCATGATAAAGAAGATTCAAAGAGAGTGAGATGCCAGCTCCTTTCATTCAGTCAGTAGCTTCAATCATTTCTGGTATATGAATAACATGATGTTTTTCAATAGCAAAAATCAATTAATATTGTAAATGCACAAACAGTAATTTCTCCGCATTGCAAGGTGCAATTCTGAAATTTTTTGCTTTTTCCTGCTCCTCTTAGCATGATAAAGAAGATTCAAAGAGAGTGAGATGCCAGCTCCTTTCATTCAGTCAGTAGCTTCAATCATTTCTGGACGTTTTTCAATGGCAAAAATCAATGAATATTGTAAATGCACAAACAGTAATTTCTCCGCATTGCAAGGTGCAATTCTGAAATTTTTTGCTTTTTCCTGCTCCTCTTAGCATGGTAAACAAGATTCAAAGAGAGTGAGATGCCAGCTCCTTTCATTCAGTCAGTAGCTTCAACCATTTCTGGACGTTTTTCAATGGCAAAAATCATTGAATATTGTAAATGCACAAACAGTAATTTCTCCGCATTGCAAGGTGCAATTCTGAAATTTTTTACTTTTTCCTGCTCCTCTTAGCATGATAAAGAAGATTCAAAGAGAGTGAGATGCCAGCTCCTTTCATTCAGTCAGTAGCTTCAATCATTTCTGGTATATGAATAACATGATGTTTTTCAATCGCAAAAATCAATGAATATTGTAAATGCACAAACAGTAATTTCTCCGCATTGCAAGGTGCAATTCTGAAATTTTTTGCTTTTTCCTGCTCCTCTTAGCATGATAAAGAAGATTCAAAGAGAGTGAGATGCCAGCTCCTTTCATTCAGTCAGTAGCTTCAATCATTTCTGGACGTTTTTCAATGGCAAAAATCAATGAATATTGTAAATGCACAAACAGTAATTTCTCCGCATTGCAAGGTGCAATTCTGAAATTTTTTGCTTTTTCCTGCTCCTCTTAGCATGATAAAGAAGATTCAAAGAGAGTGAGATGCCAGATCCTTTCCTTCAGTCAGTAGCTTCAATCATTTCTGGTATATGAATAACATGATGTTTTTCAATGGCAAAAATCAATGAATTTTGTAAATGCACAAACAGTAATTTCTCCGCATTGCAAGGCGCAATTCTGAAATTTTTTGCTTTTTCCTGCTCCTCTTAGCATGATAAAGAAGATTCAAAGAGAGTGAGATGCCAGCTCCTTTCATTCAGTCAGTAGCTTCAATCATTTCTGGACATTTTTCAATGGCAAAAATCAATGAATATTGTAAATGCACAAACAGTAATTTCTCCGCATTGCAAGGTGCAATTCTGAAATTTTTTGCTTTTTCCTGCTCCTCTTAGCATGATAAAGAAGATTCAAAGAGAGTGAGATGCCAGCTCCTTTCATTCAGTCAGTAGCTTCAATCATTTCTGAACGTTTTTCAATGGCAAAAATCAATGAATATTGTAAATGCACAAACAGTAATTTCTCCGCATTGCAAGGTGCAATTCTGAAATTTTTTGCTTTTTCCTGCTCCTCTTAGCATGATAAAGAAGATTCAAAGAGAGTGAGATGCCAGCTCCTTTCATTCAGTCAGTAGCTTCAATCATTTCTGGACGTTTTTCAATGGCAAAAATCAATGAATATTGTAAATGCACAAACAGTAATTTCTCCGCATTGCAAGGTGCAATTCTGAAATTTTTTGCTTTTTCCTGCTCCTCTTAGCATGATAAAGAAGATTCAATGAGAGTGAGATGCCAGATCCTTTCCTTCAGTCAGTAGCTTCAATCATTTCTGGTATATGAATAACATGATGTTTTTCAATGGCAAAAATCAATGAATTTTGTAAATGCACAAACAGTAATTTCTCCGCATTGCAAGGCGCAATTCTGAAATTTTTTGCTTTTTCCTGCTCCTCTTAGCATGATAAAGAAGATTCAAAGAGAGTGAGATGCCAGCTCCTTTCATTCAGTCAGTAGCTTCAATCATTTCTGGACATTTTTCAATGGCAAAAATCAATGAATATTGTAAATGCACAAACAGTAATTTCTCCGCATTGCAAGGTGCAATTCTGAAATTTTTTGCTTTTTCCTGCTCCTCTTAGCATGATAAAGAAGATTCAAAGAGAGTGAGATGCCAGCTCCTTTCATTCAGTCAGTAGCTTCAATCATTTCTGGACGTTTTTCAATGGCAAAAATCAATGAATATTGTAAATGCACAAACAGTAATTTCTCCGCATTGCAAGGTGCAATTCTGAAATTTTTTGCTTTTTCCTGCTCCTCTTAGCATGATAAAGAAGATTCAAAGAGAGTGAGATGCCAGCTCCTTTCATTCAGTCAGTAGCTTCAATCATTTCTGGACGTTTTTCAATGGCAAAAATCAATGAATATTGTAAATGCACAAACAGTAATTTCTCCGCATTGCAATGTGCAATTCTGAAATTTTTTGCTTTTTCCTGCTCCTCTTAGCATGATAAAGAAGATTCAAAGAGAGTGAGATGCCAGCTCCTTTCATTCAGTCAGTAGCTTCAATCATTTCTGGACATTTTTCAATGGCAAAAATCAATGAATATTGTAAATGCACAAACAGTAATTTCTCCGCATTGCAAGGTGCAATTCTGAAATTTTTTGCTTTTTCCTGCTCCTCTTAGCATGATAAAGAAGATTCAAAGAGAGTGAGATGCCAGCTCCTTTCATTCAGTCAGTAGCTTCAATCATTTCTGGACGTTTTTCAATGACAAAAATCAATGAATATTGTAAATGCACAAACAGTAATTTCTCTGCAGTGCAAGGTGCAATTCTGAAATTTTTTGCTTTTTCCTGCTCCTCTTAGCATGATAAAGAAGATTCAAAGAGAGTGAGATGCCAGCTCCTTTCATTCAGTCAGTAGCTTCAATCATTTCTGGATGTTTTTCAATGGCAAAAATCATTGAATATTGTAAATGCACAAACAGTAATTTCTCCGCATTGCAAGGTGCAATTCTGAAATTTTTTACTTTTTCCTGCTCCTCTTAGCATGATAAAGAAGATTCAAAGAGAGTGAGATGCCAGCTCCTTTCATTCAGTCAGTAGCTTCAATCATTTCTGGTATATGAATAACATGATGTTTTTCAATCGCAAAAATCAATGAATATTGTAAATGCACAAACAGTAATTTCTCCGCATTGCAAGGTGCAATTCTGAAATTTTTCGCTTTTTCCTGCTCCTCTTAGCATGATAAAGAAGATTCAAAGAGAGTGAGATGCCAGCTCCTTTCATTCAGTCAGTAGCTTCAATCATTTCTGGACGTTTTTCAATGGCAAAAATCAATGAATATTGTAAATGCACAAACAGTAATTTCTCCGCATTGCAAGGTGCAATTCTGAAATTTTTTGCTTTTTCCTGCTCCTCTTAGCATGATAAAGAAGATTCAAAGAGAGTGAGATGCCAGATCCTTTCCTTCAGTCAGTAGCTTCAATCATTTCTGGTATATGAATAACATGATGTTTTTCAATGGCAAAAATCAATGAATTTTGTAAATGCACAAACAGTAATTTCTCCGCATTGCAAGGCGCAATTCTGAAATTTTTTGCTTTTTCCTGCTCCTCTTAGCATGATAAAGAAGATTCAAAGAGAGTGAGATGCCAGCTCCTTTCATTCAGTCAGTAGCTTCAATCATTTCTGGACATTTTTCAATGACAAAAATCAATGAATATTGTAAATGCACAAACAGTAATTTC
Organism: Phyllobates terribilis; assembly: GCF_046119375.1. Lineage (NCBI taxonomy): Eukaryota > Metazoa > Chordata > Amphibia > Anura > Dendrobatidae > Phyllobates > Phyllobates terribilis. The sequence continues at coordinate 122,517 of NW_027364666.1, read as the reverse complement.
TCCGCATTGCAAGGTGCAATTCTGAAATTTTTTGCTTTTTCCTGCTCCTCTTAGCATGATAAAGAAGATTCAAAGAGAGTGAGATGCCAGCTCCTTTCATTCAGTCAGTAGCTTCAATCATTTCTGGACGTTTTTCAATGGCAAAAATCAATGAATATTGTAAATGCACAAACAGTAATTTCTCCGCATTGCAAGGTGCAATTCTGAATTTTTTTGCTTTTTCCTGCTCCTCTTAGCATGATAAAGAAGATTCAAAGAGAGTGAGATGCCAGCTCCTTTCATTCAGTCAGTAGCTTCAATCATTTCTGGACGTTTTTCAATGGCAAAAATCAATGAATATTGTAAATGCACAAACAGTAATTTCTCCGCATTGCAAGGTGCAATTCTGAAATTTTTTGCTTTTTCCTGCTCCTCTTAGCATGATAAAGAAGATTCAAAGAGAGTGAGATGCCAGATCCTTTCCTTCAGTCAGTAGCTTCAATCATTTCTGGTATATGAATAACATGATGTTTTTCAATGGCAAAAATCAATGAATTTTGTAAATGCACAAACAGTAATTTCTCCGCATTGCAAGGCGCAATTCTGAAATTTTTTGCTTTTTCCTGCTCCTCTTAGCATGATAAAGAAATTCAAAGAGAGTGAGATGCCAGCTCCTTTCATTCAGTCAGTAGCTTCAATCATTTCTGGACATTTTTCAATGGCAAAAATCAATGAATATTGTAAATGCACAAACAGTAATTTCTCCGCATTGCAAGGTGCAATTCTGAAATTTTTTGCTTTTTCCTGCTCCTCTTAGCATGATAAAGAAGATTCAAAGAGAGTGAGATGCCAGCTCCTTTCATTCAGTCAGTAGCTTCAATCATTTCTGGACGTTTTTCAATGGCAAAAATCAATGAATATTGTAAATGCACAAACAGTAATTTCTCCGCATTGCAAGGTGCAATTCTGAAATTTTTTGCTTTTTCCTGCTCCTCTTAGCATGATAAAGAAGATTCAAAGAGAGTGAGATGCCAGCTCCTTTCATTCAGTCAGTAGCTTCAATCATTTCTGGACGTTTTTCAATGGCAAAAATCAATGAATATTGTAAATGCACAAACAGTAATTTCTCCGCATTGCAATGTGCAATTCTGAAATTTTTTGCTTTTTCCTGCTCCTCTTAGCATGATAAAGAAGATTCAAAGAGAGTGAGATGCCAGCTCCTTTCATTCAGTCAGTAGCTTCAATCATTTCTGGACATTTTTCAATGGCAAAAATCAATGAATATTGTAAATGCACAAACAGTAATTTCTCCGCATTGCAAGGTGCAATTCTGAAATTTTTTGCTTTTTCCTGCTCCTCTTAGCATGATAAAGAAGATTCAAAGAGAGTGAGATGCCAGCTCCTTTCATTCAGTCAGTAGCTTCAATCATTTCTGGACGTTTTTCAATGACAAAAATCAATGAATATTGTAAATGCACAAACAGTAATTTCTCTGCATTGCAAGGTGCAATTCTGAAATTTTTTACTTTTTCCTGCTCCTCTTAGCATGATAAAGAAGATTCAAAGAGAGTGAGATGCCAGATCCTTTCCTTCAGTCAGTAGCTTCAATCATTTCTGGTATATGAATAACATGATGTTTTTCAATGGCAAAAATCAATGAATTTTGTAAATGCACAAACAGTAATTTCTCCGCATTGCAAGGCGCAATTCTGAAATTTTTTGCTTTTTCCTGCTCCTCTTAGCATGATAAAGAAGATTCAAAGAGAGTGAGATGCCAGCTCCTTTCATTCAGTCAGTAGCTTCAATCATTTCTGGACATTTTTCAATGGCAAAAATCAATGAATATTGTAAATGCACAAACAGTAATTTCTCCGCATTGCAAGGTGCAATTCTGAAATTTTTTGCTTTTTCCTGCTCCTCTTAGCATGATAAAGAAGATTCAAAGAGAGTGAGATGCCAGCTCCTTTCATTCAGTCAGTAGCTTCAATCATTTCTGGACGTTTTTCAATGGCAAAAATCAATGAATATTGTAAATGCACAAACTGTAATTTCTCCGCATTGCAAGGTGCAATTCTGAAATTTTTTGCTTTTTCCTGCTCCTCTTAGCATGATAAAGAAGATTCAAAGAGAGTGAGATGCCAGCTCCTTTCATTCAGTCAGTAGCTTCAATCATTTCTGGTATATGAATAACATGATGTTTTTCAATAGCAAAAATCAATGAATATTGTAAATGCACAAACAGTAATTTCTCCGCATTGCAAGGTGCAATTCTGAAATTTTTTGCTTTTTCCTGCTCCTCTTAGCATGATAAAGAAGATTCAAAGAGAGTGAGATGCCAGCTCCTTTCATTCAGTCAGTAGCTTCAATCATTTCTGGACGTTTTTCAATGGCAAAAATCAATGAATATTGTAAATGCACAAACAGTAATTTCTCCGCATTGCAAGGTGCAATTCTGAAATTTTTTGCTTTTTCCTGCTCCTCTAAGCATGATAAAGAAGATTCAAAGAGAGTGAGATGCCAGATCCTTTCCTTCAGTCAGTAGCTTCAATCATTTCTGGTATATGAATAACATGATGTTTTTCAATGGCAAAAATCAATGAATTTTGTAAATGCACAAACAGTAATTTCTCCGCATTGCAAGGCGCAATTCTGAAATTTTTTGCTTTTTCCTGCTCCTCTTAGCATGATAAAGAAGATTCAAAGAGAGTGAGATGCCAGCTCCTTTCATTCAGTCAGTAGCTTCAATCATTTCTGGACATTTTTCAATGGCAAAAATCAATGAATATTGTAAATGCACAAACAGTAATTTCTCCGCATTGCAAGGTGCAATTCTGAAATTTTTTGCTTTTTCCTGCTCCTCTTAGCATGATAAAGAAGATTCAAAGAGAGTGAGATGCCAGCTCCTTTCATTCAGTCAGTAGCTTCAATCATTTCTGGACGTTTTTCAATGGCAAAAATCAATGAATATTGTAAATGCACAAACAGTAATTTCTCCGCATTGCAAGGTGCAATTCTGAAATTTTTTGCTTTTTCCTGCTCCTCTTAGCATGATAAAGAAGATTCAAAGAGAGTGAGATGCCAGCTCCTTTCATTCAGTCAGTACCTTCAATCATTTCTGGACGTTTTTCAATGGCAAAAATCAATGAATATTGTAAATGCACAAACAGTAATTTCTCCGCATTGCAAGGTGCAATTCTGAAATTTTTTGCTTTTTCCTGCTCCTCTTAGCATGATAAAGAAGATTCAAAGAGAGTGAGATGCCAGCTCCTTTCATTCAGTCAGTAGCTTCAATCATTTCTGGACGTTTTTCAATGGCAAAAATCAATGAATATTGTAAATGCACAAACTGTAATTTCTCCGCATTGCAAGGTGCAATTCTGAAATTTTTTGCTTTTTCCTGCTCCTCTTAGCATGATAAAGAAGATTCAAAGAGAGTGAGATGCCAGCTCCTTTCATTCAGTCAGTAGCTTCAATCATTTCTGGTATATGAATAACATGGTTTTTCAATCGCAAAAATCAATGAATATTGTAAATGCACAAACAGTAATTTCTCCGCATTGCAAGGTGCAATTCTGAAATTTTTTGCTTTTTCCTGCTCCTCTTAGCATGATAAAGAAGATTCAAAGAGAGTGAGATGCCAGCTCCTTTCCTTCAGTCAGTAGCTTCAATCATTTCTGGTATATGAATAACATGATGTTTTTCAATGGCAAAAATCAATGAATTTTGTAAATGCACAAACAGTAATTTCTCCGCATTGCAAGGCGCAATTCTGAAATTTTTTGCTTTTTCCTGCTCCTCTTAGCATGATAAAGAAGATTCAAAGAGAGTGAGATGCCAGCTCCTTTCATTCAGTCAGTAGCTTCAATCATTTCTGGACATTTTTCAGTGGCAAAAATCAATGAATATTGTAAATGCACAAACAGTAATTTCTCCGCATTGCAAGGTGCAATTCTGAAATTTTTTGCTTTTTCCTGCTCCTCTTAGCATGATAAAGAAGATTCAAAGAGAGTGAGATGCCAGCTCCTTTCATTCAGTCAGTAGCTACAATCATTTCTGGACGTTTTTCAATGGCAAAAATCAATGAATATTGTAAATGCACAAACAGTAATTTCTCCGCATTGCAAGGTGCAATTCTGAAATTTTTTGCTTTTTCCTGCTCCTCTTAGCATGATAAAGAAGATTCAAAGAGAGTGAGGTGCCAGCTCCTTTCATTCAGTCAGGAGCTTCAAACATTTCTGGTATATGAATAACATGTTTTTCAATGGCAAAAATCAATGAATATTGTAAATGCACAAACAGTAATTTCTCCGCATTGCAAGGTGCAATTCTGAAATTTTTTGCTTTTTCCTGCTCCTCTTAGCATGATAAAGAAGATTCAAAGAGAGTGAGATGCCAGCTCCTTTCATTCAGTCAGTAGCTTCAATCATTTCTGGACGTTTTTCAATGGCAAAAATCAATGAATATTGTAAATGCACAAACTGTAATTTCTCCGCATTGCAAGGTGCAATTCTGAAATTTTTTGCTTTTTCCTGCTCCTCTTAGCATGATAAAGAAGATTTAAAGAGAGTGAGATGCCAGCTCCTTTCATTCAGTCAGTAGCTTCAATCATTTCTGGACGTTTTTCAATGGCAAAAATCAACGAATATTGTAAATGCACAAACAGTAATTTCTCCGCATTGCAAGGTGCAATTCTGAAAGTTTTTGCTTTTTCCTGCTCCTCTTAGCATGATAAAGAAGATTCAAAGAGAGTGAGATGCCAGCTCCTTTCATTCAGTCAGTAGCTTCAATCATTTCTGGACGTTTTTCAATGGCAAAAATCAATGAATATTGTAAATGCACAAACTGTAATTTCTCCGCATTGCAAGGTGCAATTCTGAAATTTTTTGCTTTTTCCTGCTCCTCTTAGCATGATAAAGAAGATTCAAAGAGAGTGAGATGCCAGCTCCTTTCATTCAGTCAGTAGCTTCAATCATTTCTGGACGTTTTTCAATGGCAAAAATCAATGAATATTGTAAATGCACAAACAGTAAATTCTCCGCATTGCAAGTTGCAATTCTGAAATTTTTTGCTTTTTCCTGCTCCTCTTAGCATGATAAAGAAGATTCAAAGAGAGTGAGATGCCAGCTCCTTTCCTTCAGTCAGTAGCTTCAATCATTTCTGGTATATGAATAACATGATGTTTTTCAATGGCAAAAATCAATGAAATTTGTAAATGCACAAACAGTAATTTCTCCGCATTGCAAGGCGCAATTCTGAAATTTTTTGCTTTTTCCTGCTCCTCTTAGCATGATAAAGAAGATTCAAAGAGAGTGAGATGCCAGCTCCTTTCATTCAGTCAGTAGCTTCAATCATTTCTGGACATTTTTCAATGGCAAAAATCAATGAATATTGTAAATGCACAAACAGTAATTTCTCCGCATTGCAAGGTGCAATTCTGAAATTTTTTGCTTTTTCCTGCTCCTCTTAGCATGATAAAGAAGATTCAAAGAGAGTGAGATGCCAGCTCCTTTCTTTCAGTCAGTAGCTTCAATCATTTCTGGACGTTTTTCAATGGCAAAAATCAATGAATATTGTAAATGCACAAACAGTAATTTCTCCGCATTGCAAGGTGCAATTCTGAAATTTTTTGCTTTTTCCTGCTCCTCTTAGCATGATAAAGAAGATTCAAAGAGAGTGAGGTGCCAGCTCCTTTCATTCAGTCAGTAGCTTCAATCATTTCTGGACGTTTTTCAATGACAAAAATCAATGAATATTGTAAATGCACAAACAGTAATTTCTCTGCATTGCAAGGTGCAATTCTGAAATTTTTTGCTTTTTCCTGCTCCTCTTAGCATGATAAAGAAGATTCAAAGAGAGTGAGATGCCAGATCCTTTCCTTCAGTCAGTAGCTTCAATCATTTCTGGTATATGAATAACATGATGTTTTTCAATGGCAAAAATCAATGAATTTTGTAAATGCACAAACAGTAATTTCTCCGCATTGCAAGGCGCAATTCTGAAATTTTTTGCTTTTTCCTGCTCCTCTTAGCATGATAAAGAAGATTCAAAGAGAGTGAGATGCCAGCTCCTTTCATTCAGTCAGTAGCTTCAATCATTTCTGGACATTTTTCAATGGCAAAAATCAATGAATATTGTAAATGCACAAACAGTAATTTCTCCGCATTGCAAGGTGCAATTCTGAAATTTTTTGCTTTTTCCTGCTCCTCTTAGCATGATAAAGAAGATTCAAAGAGAGTGAGATGCCAGCTCCTTTCATTCAGTCAGTAGCTTCAATCATTTCTGGACGTTTTTCAATGGCAAAAATCAATGAATATTGTAAATGCACAAACAGTAATTTCTCCGCATTGCAAGGTGCAATTCTGAAATTTTTTGCTTTTTCCTGCTCCTCTTAGCATGATAAAGAAGATTCAAAGAGAGTGAGATGCCAGCTACTTTCATTCAGTCAGTAGCTTCAATCATTTCTGGACGTTTTTCAATGGCAAAAATCAATGAATATTGTAAATGCACAAACAGTAATTTCTCCGCATTGCAAGGTGCAATTCTGAAATTTTTTGCTTTTTCCTGCTCCTCTTAGCATGATAAAGAAGATTCAAAGAGAGTGAGATGCCAGATCCTTTCCTTCAGTCAGTAGCTTCAATCATTTCTGGTATATGAATAACATGATGTTTTTCAATGGCAAAAATCAATGAATTTTGTAAATGCACAAAGAGTAATTTCTCCGCATTGCAAGGCGCAATTCTGAAATTTTTTGCTTTTTCCTGCTCCTCTTAGCATGATAAAGAAGATTCAAAGAGAGTGAGATGCCAGCTCCTTTCATTCAGTCAGTACCTTCAATCATTTCTGGACGTTTTTCAATGGCAAAAATCAATGAATATTGTAAATGCACAAACAGTAATTTCTCCGCATTGCAAGGTGCAATTCTGAAATTTTTTGCTTTTTCCTGCTCCTCTTAGCATGATAAAGAAGATTCAAAGAGAGTGAGATGCCAGCTCCTTTCATTCAGTCAGTAGCTTCAATCATTTCTGGACGTTTTTCAATGGCAAAAATCAATGAATATTGTAAATGCACAAACTGTAATTTCTCCGCATTGCAAGGTGCAATTCTGAAATTTTTTGCTTTTTCCTGCTCCTCTTAGCATGATAAAGAAGATTCAAAGAGAGTGAGATGCCAGCTCCTTTCATTCAGTCAGTAGCTTCAATCATTTCTGGTATATGAATAACATGATGTTTTTCAATAGCAAAAATCAATGAATATTGTAAATGCACAAACAGTAATTTCTCCGCATTGCAAGGTGCAATTCTGAAATTTTTTGCTTTTTCCTGCTCCTCTTAGCATGATAAAGAAGATTCAAAGAGAGTGAGATGCCAGCTCCTTTCATTCAGTCAGTAGCTTCAATCATTTCTGGACGTTTTTCAATGGCAAAAATCAATGAATATTGTAAATGCACAAACAGTAATTTCTCCGCATTGCAAGGTGCAATTCTGAAATTTTTTGCTTTTTCCTGCTCCTCTAAGCATGATAAAGAAGATTCAAAGAGAGTGAGATGCCAGATCCTTTCCTTCAGTCAGTAGCTTCAATCATTTCTGGTATATGAATAACATGATGTTTTTCAATGGCAAAAATCAATGAATTTTGTAAATGCACAAACAGTAATTTCTCCGCATTGCAAGGCGCAATTCTGAAATTTTTTGCTTTTTCCTGCTCCTCTTAGCATGATAAAGAAGATTCAAAGAGAGTGAGATGCCAGCTCCTTTCATTCAGTCAGTAGCTTCAATCATTTCTGGACATTTTTCAATGGCAAAAATCAATGAATATTGTAAATGCACAAACAGTAATTTCTCCGCATTGCAAGGTGCAATTCTGAAATTTTTTGCTTTTTCCTGCTCCTCTTAGCATGATAAAGAAGATTCAAAGAGAGTGAGATGCCAGCTCCTTTCATTCAGTCAGTAGCTTCAATCATTTCTGGACGTTTTTCAATGGCAAAAATCAATGAATATTGTAAATGCACAAACAGTAATTTCTCCGCATTGCAAGGTGCAATTCTGAAATTTTTTGCTTTTTCCTGCTCCTCTTAGCATGATAAAGAAGATTCAAAGAGAGTGAGATGCCAGCTCCTTTCATTCAGTCAGTACCTTCAATCATTTCTGGACGTTTTTCAATGGCAAAAATCAATGAATATTGTAAATGCACAAACAGTAATTTCTCCGCATTGCAAGGTGCAATTCTGAAATTTTTTGCTTTTTCCTGCTCCTCTTAGCATGATAAAGAAGATTCAAAGAGAGTGAGATGCCAGCTCCTTTCATTCAGTCAGTAGCTTCAATCATTTCTGGACGTTTTTCAATGGCAAAAATCAATGAATATTGTAAATGCACAAACTGTAATTTCTCCGCATTGCAAGGTGCAATTCTGAAATTTTTTGCTTTTTCCTGCTCCTCTTAGCATGATAAAGAAGATTCAAAGAGAGTGAGATGCCAGCTCCTTTCATTCAGTCAGTAGCTTCAATCATTTCTGGTATATGAATAACATGGTTTTTCAATCGCAAAAATCAATGAATATTGTAAATGCACAAACAGTAATTTCTCCGCATTGCAAGGTGCAATTCTGAAATTTTTTGCTTTTTCCTGCTCCTCTTAGCATGATAAAGAAGATTCAAAGAGAGTGAGATGCCAGCTCCTTTCCTTCAGTCAGTAGCTTCAATCATTTCTGGTATATGAATAACATGATGTTTTTCAATGGCAAAAATCAATGAATTTTGTAAATGCACAAACAGTAATTTCTCCGCATTGCAAGGCGCAATTCTGAAATTTTTTGCTTTTTCCTGCTCCTCTTAGCATGATAAAGAAGATTCAAAGAGAGTGAGATGCCAGCTCCTTTCATTCAGTCAGTAGCTTCAATCATTTCTGGACATTTTTCAGTGGCAAAAATCAATGAATATTGTAAATGCACAAACAGTAATTTCTCCGCATTGCAAGGTGCAATTCTGAAATTTTTTGCTTTTTCCTGCTCCTCTTAGCATGATAAAGAAGATTCAAAGAGAGTGAGATGCCAGCTCCTTTCATTCAGTCAGTAGCTACAATCATTTCTGGACGTTTTTCAATGGCAAAAATCAATGAATATTGTAAATGCACAAACAGTAATTTCTCCGCATTGCAAGGTGCAATTCTGAAATTTTTTGCTTTTTCCTGCTCCTCTTAGCATGATAAAGAAGATTCAAAGAGAGTGAGATGCCAGCTCCTTTCATTCAGTCAGTAGCTTCAATCATTTCTGGACGTTTTTCAATGGCAAAAATCAATGAATATTGTAAATGCACAAACTGTAATTTCTCCGCATTGCAAGGTGCAATTCTGAAATTTTTTGCTTTTTCCTGCTCCTCTTAGCATGATAAAGAAGATTCAAAGAGAGTGAGATGCCAGCTCCTTTCATTCAGTCAGTATCTTCAATAATTTCTGGACGTTTTTCAATGGCAAAAATCAATGAATATTGTAAATGCACAAACAGTAAATTCTCCGCATTGCAAGGTGCAATTCTGAAATTTTTTGCTTTTTCCTGCTCCTCTTAGCATGATAAAGAAGATTCAAAGAGAGTGAGATGCCAGCTCCTTTCCTTCAGTCAGTAGCTTCAATCATTTCTGGTATATGAATAACATGATGTTTTTCAATGGCAAAAATCAATGAATTTTGTAAATGCACAAACAGTAATTTCTCCGCATTGCAAGGCGCAATTCTGAAATTTTTTGCTTTTTCCTGCTCCTCTTAGCATGATAAAGAAGATTCAAAGAGAGTGAGATGCCAGCTCCTTTCATTCAGTCAGTAGCTTCAATCATTTCTGGACATTTTTCAATGGCAAAAATCAATGAATATTGTAAATGCACAAACAGTAATTTCTCCGCATTGCAAGGTGCAATTCTGAAATTTTTTGCTTTTTCCTGCTCCTCTTAGCATGATAAAGAAGATTCAAAGAGAGTGAGATGCCAGCTCCTTTCATTCAGTCAGTAGCTTCAATCATTTCTGGACGTTTTTCAATGGCAAAAATCAATGAATATTGTAAATGCACAAACAGTAATTTCTCCGCATTGCAAGGTGCAATTCTGAAATTTTTTGCTTTTTCCTGCTCCTCTTAGCATGATAAAGAAGATTCAAAGAGAGTGAGGTGCCAGCTCCTTTCATTCAGTCAGGAGCTTCAAACATTTCTGGTATATGAATAACATGTTTTTCAATGGCAAAAATCAATGAATATTGTAAATGCACAAACAGTAAATTCTCCGCATTGCAAGGTGCAATTCTGAAATTTTTTGCTTTTTCCTGCTCCTCTTAGCATGATAAAGAAGATTCAAAGAGAGTGAGATGCCAGCTCCTTTCATTCAGTCAGTAGCTTCAATCATTTCTGGACGTTTTTCAATGGCAAAAATCAATGAATATTGTAAATGCACAAACTGTAATTTCTCCGCATTGCAAGGTGCAATTCTGAAATTTTTTGCTTTTTCCTGCTCCTCTTAGCATGATAAAGAAGATTCAAAGAGAGTGAGATGCCAGCTCCTTTCATTCAGTCAGTAGCTTCAATCATTTCTGGACGTTTTTCAATGGCAAAAATCAACGAATATTGTAAATGCACAAACAGTAATTTCTCCGCATTGCAAGGTGCAATTCTGAAATTTTTTGCTTTTTCCTGCTCCTCTTAGCATGATAAAGAAGATTCAAAGAGAGTGAGATGCCAGCTCCTTTCATTCAGTCAGTAGCTTCAATCATTTCTGGACGTTTTTCAATGGCAAAAATCAATGAATATTGTAAATGCACAAACTGTAATTTCTCCGCATTGCAAGGTGCAATTCTGAAATTTTTTGCTTTTTCCTGCTCCACTTAGCATGATAAAGAAGATTCAAAGAGAGTGAGATGCCAGCTCCTTTCATTCAGTCAGTAGCTTCAATCATTTCTGGACGTTTTTCAATGGCAAAAATCAATGAATATTGTAAATGCACAAACAGTAATTTCTCCGCATTGCAAGTTGCAATTCTGAAATTTTTTGCTTTTTCCTGCTCCTCTTAGCATGATAAAGAAGATTCAAAGAGAGTGAGATGCCAGCTCCTTTCATTCAGTCAGTACCTTCAATCATTTCTGGACGTTTTTCAATGGCAAAAATCAATGAATATTGTAAATGCACAAACAGTAATTTCTCCGCATTGCAAGGTGCAATTCTGAAATTTTTTGCTTTTTCCTGCTCCTCTTAGCATGATAAAGAAGATTCAAAGAGAGTGAGATGCCAGCTCCTTTCATTCAGTCAGTAGCTTCAAACATTTCTGGTATATGAATAACATGATGTTTTTCAATGGCAAAAATCAATGAATATTGTAAATGCACAAACAGTAATTTCTCCGCATTGCAAGGTGCAAGTCTGAAATTTTTTGCTTTTTTCTGCTCCTCTTAGCATGATAAAGAAGATTCAAAGAGAGTGAGATGCCAGCTCCTTTCATTCAGTCAGTAGCTTCAAACATTTCTGGTATATGAATAACATGATGTTTTTCAATGGCAAAAATCAATGAATATTGTAAATGCACAAACAGTAATTTCTCCGCATTGCAAGGTGCAAGTCTGAAATTTTTTGCTTTTTCCTGCTCCTCTTAGCATGATAAAGAAGATTCAAAGAGAGTGAGATGCCAGCTACTTTCATTCAGTCAGTAGCTTCAATCATTTCTGGACGTTTTTCAATGGTAAAAATCAATGAATATTGTAAATGCACAAACAGTAATTTCTCCACATTGCAAGGTGCAATTCTGAAATTTTTTGCTTTTTCCTGCTCCTCTTAGCATGATAAAGAAGATTCAAAGAGAGTGAGATGCCAGCTCCTTTCATTCAGTCAGTAGCTTCAATCATTTCTGGACGTTTTTCAATGGCAAAAATCAATGAATATTGTAAATGCACAAACTGTAATTTCTCCGCATTGCAAGGTGCAATTCTGAAATTTTTTGCTTTTTCCTGCTCCTCTTAGCATGATAAAGAAGATTCAAAGAGAGTGAGAAGCCAGCTCCTTTCATTCAGTCAGTAGCTTCAATCATTTCTGGACGTTTTTCAATGGCAAAAATCAACGAATATTGTAAATGCACAAACAGTAATTTCTCCGCATTGCAAGGTGCAATTCTGAAATTTTTTGCTTTTTCCTGCTCCTCTTAGCATGATAAAGAAGATTCAAAGAGAGTGAGATGCCAGCTCCTTTCATTCAGTCAGTAGCTTCAATCATTTCTGGACGTTTTTCAATGGCAAAAATCAATGAATATTGTAAATGCACAAACTGTAATTTCTCCGCATTGCAAGGTGCAATTCTGAAATTTTTTGCTTTTTCCTGCTCCACTTAGCATGATAAAGAAGATTCAAAGAGAGTGAGATGCCAGCTCCTTTCATTCAGTCAGTAGCTTCAATCATTTCTGGACGTTTTTCAATGGCAAAAATCAATGAATATTGTAAATGCACAAACAGTAATTTCTCCGCATTGCAAGTTGCAATTCTGAAATTTTTTGCTTTTTCCTGCTCCTCTTAGCATGATAAAGAAGATTCAAAGAGAGTGAGATGCCAGCTCCTTTCATTCAGTCAGTACCTTCAATCATTTCTGGACGTTTTTCAATGGCAAAAATCAATGAATATTGTAAATGCACAAACAGTAATTTCTCCGCATTGCAAGGTGCAATTCTGAAATTTTTTGCTTTTTCCTGCTCCTCTTAGCATGATAAAGAAGATTCAAAGAGAGTGAGATGCCAGCTCCTTTCATTCAGTCAGTAGCTTCAAACATTTCTGGTATATGAATAACATGATGTTTTTCAATGGCAAAAATCAATGAATATTGTAAATGCACAAACAGTAATTTCTCCGCATTGCAAGGTGCAAGTCTGAAATTTTTTGCTTTTTTCTGCTCCTCTTAGCATGATAAAGAAGATTCAAAGAGAGTGAGATGCCAGCTCCTTTCATTCAGTCAGTAGCTTCAAACATTTCTGGTATATGAATAACATGATGTTTTTCAATGGCAAAAATCAATGAATATTGTAAATGCACAAACAGTAATTTCTCCGCATTGCAAGGTGCAAGTCTGAAATTTTTTGCTTTTTCCTGCTCCTCTTAGCATGATAAAGAAGATTCAAAGAGAGTGAGATGCCAGCTACTTTCATTCAGTCAGTAGCTTCAATCATTTCTGGACGTTTTTCAATGGTAAAAATCAATGAATATTGTAAATGCACAAACAGTAATTTCTCCACATTGCAAGGTGCAATTCTGAAATTTTTTGCTTTTTCATGCTCCTCTTAGCATGATAAAGAAGATTCAAAGAGATTGAGATGCCAGCTCCTTTCATTCAGTCAGTAGCTTCAAACATTTCTGGTATATGAATAACATTATGTTTTTCAATGGCAAAAATCAATGAATTTTGTAAATGCACAAACAGTAATTTCTCCGCATTGCAAGGCGCAATTCTGAAATTTTTTGCTTTTTCCTGCTCCTCTTAGCATGATAAAGAAGATTCAAAGAGAGTGAGATGCCAGCTCCTTTCATTCAGTCAGTAGCTTCAATCATTTCTGGACATTTTTCAATGGCAAAAATCAATGAATATTGTAAATGCACAAACAGTAATTTCTCCGCATTGCAAGGTGCAATTCTGAAATTTTTTGCTTTTTCCTGCTCCTCTTAGCATGATAAAGAAGATTCAAAGAGAGTGAGATGCCAGCTCCTTTCATTCAGTCAGTAGCTTCAATCATTTCTGGACGTTTTTCAATGGCAAAAATCAATGAATATTGTAAATGCACAAACAGTAATTTCTCCGCATTGCAAGGTGCAATTCTGAAATTTTTTGCTTTTTCCTGCTCCTCTAAGCATGATAAAGAAGATTCAAAGAGAGTGAGGTGCCAGCTCCTTTCATTCAGTCAGGAGCTTCAAACATTTCTGGTATATGAATAACATGTTTTTCAATGGCAAAAATCAATGAATATTGTAAATGCACAAACAGTAAATTCTCCGCATTGCAAGGTGCAAGTCTGAAATTTTTTGCTTTTTCCTGCTCCTCTTAGCATGATAAAGAAGATTCAAAGAGAGTGAGATGCCAGCTCCTTTCATTCAGTCAGTAGCTTCAATCATTTCTGGACGTTTTTCAATGGCAAAAATCAATGAATATTGTAAATGCACAAACTGTAATTTCTCCGCATTGCAAGGTGCAATTCTGAAATTTTTTGCTTTTTCCTGCTCCTCTTAGCATGATAAAGAAGATTCAAAGAGAGTGAGATGCCAGCTCCTTTCATTCAGTCAGTACCTTCAATCATTTCTGGACGTTTTTCAATGGCAAAAATCAACGAATATTGTAAATGCACAAACAGTAATTTCTCCGCATTGCAAGGTGCAATTCTGAAATTTTTTGCTTTTTCCTGCTCCTCTTAGCATGATAAAGAAGATTCAAAGAGAGTGAGATGCCAGCTCCTTTCATTCAGTCAGTAGCTTCAATCATTTCTGGACGTTTTTCAATGGCAAAAATCAATGAATATTGTAAATGCACAAACTGTAATTTCTCCGCATTGCAAGGTGCAATTCTGAAATTTTTTGCTTTTTCCTGCTCCACTTAGCATGATAAAGAAGATTCAAAGAGAGTGAGATGCCAGCTCCTTTCATTCAGTCAGAAGCTTCAATCATTTCTGGACGTTTTTCAATGGCAAAAATCAATGAATATTGTAAATGCACAAACAGTAATTTCTCCGCATTGCAAGTTGCAATTCTGAAATTTTTTGCTTTTTCCTGCTCCTCTTAGCATGATAAAGAAGATTCAAAGAGAGTGAGATGCCAGCTCCTTTCATTCAGTCAGTACCTTCAATCATTTCTGGACGTTTTTCAATGGCAAAAATCAATGAATATTGTAAATGCACAAACAGTAATTTCTCCGCATTGCAAGGTGCAATTCTGAAATTTTTTGCTTTTTCCTGCTCCTCTTAGCATGATAAAGAAGATTCAAAGAGAGTGAGATGCCAGCTCCTTTCATTCAGTCAGTAGCTTCAAACATTTCTGGTATATGAATAACATGATGTTTTTCAATGGCAAAAATCAATGAATATTGTAAATGCACAAACAGTAATTTCTCCGCATTGCAAGGTGCAAGTCTGAAATTTTTTGCTTTTTCCTGCTCCTCTTAGCATGATAAAGAAGATTCAAAGAGAGTGAGATGCCAGCTCCTTTCATTCAGTCAGTAGCTTCAATCATTTCTGGATGTTTTTCAATGGCAAAAATCAATGAATATTGTAAATGCACAAACAGTAATTTCTCCGCATTGCAAGGTGCAATTCTGAAATTTTTTGCTTTTTCCTGCTCCTCTTAGCATGATAAAGAAGATTCAAAGAGAGTGAGATGCCAGCTCCTTTCATTCAGTCAGTAGCTTCAATCATTTCTGGACGTTTTTCAATGGCAAAAATCAATGAATATTGTAAATGCACAAACAGTAATTTCTCCGCATTGCAAGGTGCAATTCTGAAATTTTTTGCTTTTTCCTGCTCCTCTTAGCATGATAAAGAAGATTCAAAGAGAGTGAGATGCCAGCTCCTTTCATTCAGTCAGTACCTTCAATCATTTCTGGACGTTTTTCAATGGCAAAAATCAATGAATATTGTAAATGCACAAACAGTAATTTCTCCGCATTGCAAGGTGCAATTCTGCAATTTTTTGCTTTTTCCCGCTCCTCTTAGCATGATAAAGAAGATTCAAAGAGATTGAGGTGCCAGCTCCTTTCATTCAGTCAGTAGCTTCAAACATTTCTGGTATATGAATAACATGTTTTTCAATGGCAAAAATCAATGAATATTGTAAATGCACAAACAGTAATTTCTCCGCATTGCAAGGTGCAATTCTGAAATTTTTTGCTTTTTCCTGCTCCTCTTAGCATGATAAAGAAGATTCAAAGAGAGTGAGATGCCAGCTCCTTTCATTCAGTCAGTAGCTTCAATCATTTCTGGTCGTTTTTCAATGGCAAAAATCAATGAATATTGTAAATGCACAAACAGTAATTTCTCCGCATTGCAAGGTGCAATTCTGAAATTTTTTGCTTTTTCCTGCTCCTCTTAGCATGATAAAGAAGATTCAAAGAGAGTGAGATGCCAGCTCCTTTCATTCAGTCAGTGGAGATATTACTGTTTGTGCATTTACAATATTCATTGATTTTTGCCATTGAAAAACATGTTTTTCATATACCAGAAATGTTTGAAGCTACTGACTGAATGAAAGGAGCTGGCATCTCACTCTCTTTGAATCTTCTTTATCATGCTAGGATTAACAGGAAAAACTAAAAATTTCAGAATTGCACCGTGCAATGTGGAGATATTACTGTTTGTGCATTTACAATATTCATTGATTTTTGCCATTGAAAAACATGTTTTTCATATACCAGAAATGTTTGAAGCTACTGACTGAATGAAAGGAGCTGGCATCTCACTCTCTTTGAATCTTCTTTATCATGCTAGGATTAGCAGGAAAAAGCAAAAAATTTCAGAATTGCACCTTGCAATGTGGAGATATTACTGTTTGTGCATTTACAATATTCATTGATTTTTGCCATTGAAAAACATGTTTTTCATATACCAGAAATGTTTGAAGCTACTGACTGAATGAAAGGAGCTGGCATCTCACTCTCTTTGAATCTTCTTTATCATGCTAGGATTAACAGGAAAAAGCTAAAAATTTCAGAATTGCACCGTGCAATGTGGAGATATTACTGTTTGTGCATTTACAATATTCATTGATTTTTGCCATTGAAAAACATGTTTTTCATATACCAGAAATGTTTGAAGCTATTGACTGAATGAAAGGAGCTGGCATCTCACTCTCTTTGAATCTTCTTTATCATGCTAGGATTAGCAGGAAAAAGCAAAAAATTTCAGAATTGCACCTTGCAATGTGGAGATATTACTGTTTGTGCATTTACAATATTCATTGATTTTTGCCATTGAAAAACATGTTTTTCATATACCAGAAATGTTTGAAGCTACTGACTGAATGAAAGGAGCTGGCATCTCACTCTCTTTGAATCTTCTTTATCATGCTAGGATTAACAGGAAAAAGCTAAAAATTTCAGAATTGCACCGTGCAATGTGGAGATATTACTGTTTGTGCATTTACAATATTCATTGATTTTTGCCATTGAAAAACATGTTTTTCATATACCAGAAATGTTTGAAGCTACTGACTGAATGAAAGGAGCTGGCATCTCACTCTCTTTGAATCTTCTTTATCATGCTAGGATTAGCAGGAAAAAGCAAAAAATTTCAGAATTGCACCTTGCAATGTGGAGATATTACTGTTTGTGCATTTACAATATTCATTGATTTTTGCCATTGAAAAACATGTTTTTCATATACCAGAAATGTTTGAAGCTACTGACTGAATGAAAGGAGCTGGCATCTCACTCTCTTTGAATCTTCTTTATCATGCTAGGATTAACAGGAAAAAGCAAAAAATTTCAGAATTGCACCTTGCAATGTGGAGATATTACTGTTTGTGCATTTACAATATTCATTGATTTTTGCCATTGAAAAACATGTTTTTCATATACCAGAAATGTTTGAAGCTACTGACTGAATGAAAGGAGCTGGCATCTCACTCTCTTTGAATCTTCTTTATCATGCTAGGATTAACAGGAAAAAGCTAAAAATTTCAGAATTGCACCGTGCAATGTGGAGATATTACTGTTTGTGCATTTACAATATTCATTGATTTTTGCCATTGAAAAACATGTTTTTCATATACCAGAAATGTTTGAAGCTACTGACTGAATGAAAGGAGCTGGCATCTCACTCTCTTTGAATCTTCTTTATCATGCTAGGATTAGCAGGAAAAAGCAAAAAATTTCAGAATTGCACCTTGCAATGTGGAGATATTACTGTTTGTGCATTTACAATATTCATTGATTTTTGCCATTGAAAAACATGTTTTTCATATACCAGAAATGTTTGAAGCTACTGACTGAATGAAAGGAGCTGGCATCTCACTCTCTTTGAATCTTCTTTATCATGCTAGGATTAACAGGAAAAAGCTAAAAATTTCAGAATTGCACCGTGCAATGTGGAGATATTACTGTTTGTGCATTTACAATATTCATTGATTTTTGCCATTGAAAAACATGTTTTTCATATACCAGAAATGTTTGAAGCTACTGACTGAATGAAAGGAGCTGGCATCTCACTCTCTTTGAATCTTCTTTATCATGCTAGGATTAGCAGGAAAAAGCAAAAAATTTCAGAATTGCACCTTGCAATGTGGAGATATTACTGTTTGTGCATTTACAATATTCATTGATTTTTGCCATTGAAAAACATGTTTTTCATATACCAGAAATGTTTGAAGCTACTGACTGAATGAAAGGAGCTGGCATCTCACTCTCTTTGAATCTTCTTTATCATGCTAGGATTAACAGGAAAAAGCTAAAAATTTCAGAATTGCACCGTGCAATGTGGAGATATTACTGTTTGTGCATTTACAATATTCATTGATTTTTGCCATTGAAAAACATGTTTTTCATATACCAGAAATGTTTGAAGCTACTGACTGAATGAAAGGAGCTGGCATCTCACTCTCTTTGAATCTTCTTTATCATGCTAGGATTAGCAGGAAAAAGCAAAAAATTTCAGAATTGCACCTTGCAATGTGGAGATATTACTGTTTGTGCATTTACAATATTCATTGATTTTTGCCATGGAAAAACATGTTTTTCATATACCAGAAATGTTTGAAGCTACTGACTGAATGAAAGGAGCTGGCATCTCACTCTCTTTGAATCTTCTTTATCATGCTAGGATTAACAGGAAAAAGCAAAAAATTTCAGAATTGCACCTTGCAATGTGGAGATATTACTGTTTGTGCATTTACAATATTCATTGATTTTTGCCATTGAAAAACATGTTTTTCATATACCAGAAATGTTTGAAGCTACTGGCTGAATGAAAGGAGCTGGCATCTCACTCTCTTTGAATCTTCTTTATCATGCTAGGATTAACAGGAAAAAGCTAAAAATTTCAGAATTGCACCGTGCAATGTGGAGATATTACTGTTTGTGCATTTACAATATTCATTGATTTTTGCCATTGAAAAACGTTTTTCATATACCAGAAATGTTTGAAGCTACTGACTGAATGAAAGGAGCTGGCATCTCACTCTCTTTGAATCTTCTTTATCATGCTAGGATTAGCAGGAAAAAGCAAAAAATTTCAGAATTGCACCTTGCAATGTGGAGATATTACTGTTTGTGCATTTACAATATTCATTGATTTTTGCCATTGAAAAACATGTTTTTCATATACCAGAAATGTTTGAAGCTACTGACTGAATGAAAGGAGCTGGCATCTCACTCTCTTTGAATCTTCTTTATCATGCTAGGATTAACAGGAAAAAGCTAAAAATTTCAGAATTGCACCGTGCAATGTGGAGATATTACTGTTTGTGCATTTACAATATTCATTGATTTTTGCCATTGAAAAACATGTTTTTCATATACCAGAAATGTTTGAAGCTACTGACTGAATGAAAGGAGCTGGCATCTCACTCTCTTTGAATCTTCTTTATCATGCTAGGATTAACAGGAAAAAGCAAAAAATTGCAGAATTGCACCTTGCAATGTGGAGATATTACTGTTTGTGCATTTACAATATTCATTGATTTTTGCCATTGAAAAACATGTTTTTCATATACCAGAAATGTTTGAAGCTACTGACTGAATGAAAGGAGCTGGCATCTCACTCTCTTTGAATCTTCTTTATCATGCTAGGATTAACAGGAAAAAGCTAAAAATTTCAGAATTGCACCGTGCAATGTGGAGATATTACTGTTTGTGCATTTACAATATTCATTGATTTTTGCCATTGAAAAACATGTTTTTCATATACCAGAAATGTTTGAAGCTACTGACTGAATGAAAGGAGCTGGCATCTCACTCTCTTTGAATCTTCTTTATCATGCTAGGATTAGCAGGAAAAAGCAAAAAATTTCAGAATTGCACCTTGCAATGTGGAGATATTACTGTTTGTGCATTTACAATATTCATTGATTTTTGCCATTGAAAAACATGTTTTTCATATACCAGAAATGTTTGAAGCTACTGACTGAATGAAAGGAGCTGGCATCTCACTCTCTTTGAATCTTCTTTATCATGCTAGGATTAACAGGAAAAAGCTAAAAATTTCAGAATTGCACCGTGCAATGTGGAGATATTACTGTTTGTGCATTTACAATATTCATTGATTTTTGCCATTGAAAAACATGTTTTTCATATACCAGAAATGTTTGAAGCTACTGACTGAATGAAAGGAGCTGGCATCTCACTCTCTTTGAATCTTCTTTATCATGCTAGGATTAGCAGGAAAAAGCAAAAAATTTCAGAATTGCACCTTGCAATGTGGAGATATTACTGTTTGTGCATTTACAATATTCATTGATTTTTGCCATTGAAAAACATGTTTTTCATATACCAGAAATGTTTGAAGCTACTGACTGAATGAAAGGAGCTGGCATCTCACTCTCTTTGAATCTTCTTTATCATGCTAGGATTAACAGGAAAAAGCAAAAAATTTCAGAATTGCACCTTGCAATGTGGAGATATTACTGTTTGTGCATTTACAATATTCATTGATTTTTGCCATTGAAAAACATGTTTTTCATATACCAGAAATGTTTGAAGCTACTGACTGAATGAAAGGAGCTGGCATCTCACTCTCTTTGAATCTTCTTTATCATGCTAGGATTAACAGGAAAAAGCTAAAAATTTCAGAATTGCAGCGTGCAATGCGGAGATATTACTGTTTGTGCATTTACAATATTCATTGATTTTTGCCATTGAAAAACATGTTTTTCATATACCAGAAATGTTTGAAGCTACTGACTGAATGAAAGGAGCTGGCATCTCACTCTCTTTGAATCTTCTTTATCATGCTAGGATTAGCAGGAAAAAGCAAAAAATTTCAGAATTGCACCTTGCAATGTGGAGATATTACTGTTTGTGCATTTACAATATTCATTGATTTTTGCCATTGAAAAACATGTTTTTCATATACCAGAAATGTTTGAAGCTACTGACTGAATGAAAGGAGCTGGCATCTCACTCTGAATCTTCTTTATCATGCTAGGATTAACAGGAAAAAGCTAAAAATTTCAGAATTGCACCGTGCAATGTGGAGATATTACTGTTTGTGCATTTACAATATTCATTGATTTTTGCCATTGAAAAACATGTTTTTCATATACCAGAAATGTTTGAAGCTACTGACTGAATGAAAGGAGCTGGCATCTCACTCTCTTTGAATCTTCTTTATCATGCTAGGATTAGCAGGAAAAAGCAAAAAATTTCAGAATTGCACCTTGCAATGTGGAGATATTACTGTTTGTGCATTTACAATATTCATTGATTTTTGCCATTGAAAAACATGTTTTTCATATACCAGAAATGTTTGAAGCTACTGACTGAATGAAAGGAGCTGGCATCTCACTCTCTTTGAATCTTCTTTATCATGCTAGGATTAACAGGAAAAAGCAAAAAATTTCAGAATTGCACCTTGCAATGTGGAGATATTACTGTTTGTGCATTTACAATATTCATTGATTTTTGCCATTGAAAAACATGTTTTTCATATACCAGAAATGTTTGAAGCTACTGACTGAATGAAAGGAGCTGGCATCTCACTCTCTTTGAATCTTCTTTATCATGCTAGGATTAGCAGGAAAAAGCAAAAAATTTCAGAATTGCACCTTGCAATGTGGAGATATTACTGTTTGTGCATTTACAATATTCATTGATTTTTGCCATTGAAAAACATGTTTTTCATATACCAGAAATGTTTGAAGCTACTGACTGAATGAAAGGAGCTGGCATCTCACTCTCTTTGAATCTTCTTTATCATGCTAGGATTAACAGGAAAAAGCTAAAAATTTCAGAATTGCACCGTGCAATGTGGAGATATTACTGTTTGTGCATTTACAATATTCATTGATTTTTGCCATTGAAAAACATGTTTTTCATATACCAGAAATGTTTGAAGCTACTGACTGAATGAAAGGAGCTGGCATCTCACTCTCTTTGAATCTTCTTTATCATGCTAGGATTAGCAGGAAAAAGCAAAAAATTTCAGAATTGCACCTTGCAATGTGGAGATATTACTGTTTGTGCATTTACAATATTCATTGATTTTTGCCATTGAAAAACATGTTTTTCATATACCAGAAATGTTTGAAGCTACTGACTGAATGAAAGGAGCTGGCATCTCACTCTCTTTGAATCTTCTTTATCATGCTAGGATTAACAGGAAAAAGCTAAAAATTTCAGAATTGCACCTTGCAATGTGGAGATATTACTGTTTGTGCATTTACAATATTCATTGATTTTTGCCATTGAAAAACATGTTTTTCATATACCAGAAATGTTTGAAGCTACTGACTGAATGAAAGGAGCTGGCATCTCACTCTCTTTGAATCTTCTTTATCATGCTAGGATTAACAGGAAAAAGCTAAAAATTTCAGAATTGCACCGTGCAATGTGGAGATATTACTGTTTGTGCATTTACAATATTCATTGATTTTTGCCATTGAAAAACATGTTTTTCATATACCAGAAATGTTTGAAGCTACTGACTGAATGAAAGGAGCTGGCATCTCACTCTCTTTGAATCTTCTTTATCATGCTAGGATTAGCAGGAAAAAGCAAAAAATTTCAGAATTGCACCTTGCAATGTGGAGATATTACTGTTTGTGCATTTACAATATTCATTGATTTTTGCCATTGAAAAACATGTTTTTCATATACCAGAAATGTTTGAAGCTACTGACTGAATGAAAGGAGCTGGCATCTCACTCTCTTTGAATCTTCTTTATCATGCTAGGATTAACAGGAAAAAGCTAAAAATTTCAGAATTGCACCGTGCAATGTGGAGATATTACTGTTTGTGCATTTACAATATTCATTGATTTTTGCCATTGAAAAACATGTTTTTCATATACCAGAAATGTTTGAAGCTACTGACTGAATGAAAGGAGCTGGCATCTCACTCTCTTTGAATCTTCTTTATCATGCTAGGATTAGCAGGAAAAAGCAAAAAATTTCAGAATTGCACCTTGCAATGTGGAGATATTACTGTTTGTGCATTTACAATATTCATTGATTTTTGCCATTGAAAAACATGTTTTTCATATACCAGAAATGTTTGAAGCTACTGACTGAATGAAAGGAGCTGGCATCTCACTCTCTTTGAATCTTCTTTATCATGCTAGGATTAACAGGAAAAAGCTAAAAATTTCAGAATTGCACAGTGCAATGTGGAGATATTACTGTTTGTGCATTTACAATATTCATTGATTTTTGCCATTGAAAAACATGTTTTTCATATACCAGAAATGTTTGAAGCTACTGACTGAATGAAAGGAGCTGGCATCTCACTCTCTTTGAATCTTCTTTATCATGCTAGGATTAACAGGAAAAAGCTAAAAATTTCAGAATTGCACCTTGCAATGTGGAGATATTACTGTTTGTGCATTTACAATATTCATTGATTTTTGCCATTGAAAAACATGTTTTTCATATACCAGAAATGTTTGAAGCTACTGACTGAATGAAAGGAGCTGGCATCTCACTCTCTTTGAATCTTCTTTATCATGCTAGGATTAACAGGAAAAAGCTAAAAATTTCAGAATTGCACCGTGCAATGTGGAGATATTACTGTTTGTGCATTTACAATATTCATTGATTTTTGCCATTGAAAAACATGTTTTTCATATACCAGAAATGTTTGAAGCTACTGACTGAATGAAAGGAGCTGGCATCTCACTCTCTTTGAATCTTCTTTATCATGCTAGGATTAGCAGGAAAAAGCAAAAAATTTCAGAATTGCACCTTGCAATGTGGAGATATTACTGTTTGTGCATTTACAATATTCATTGATTTTTGCCATTGAAAAACATGTTTTTCATATACCAGAAATGTTTGAAGCTACTGACTGAATGAAAGGAGCTGGCATCTCACTCTCTTTGAATCTTCTTTATCATGCTAGGATTAACAGGAAAAAGCTAAAAATTTCAGAATTGCACCGTGCAATGTGGAGATATTACTGTTTGTGCATTTACAATATTCATTGATTTTTGCCATTGAAAAACATGTTTTTCATATACCAGAAATGTTTGAAGCTACTGACTGAATGAAAGGAGCTGGCATCTCACTCTCTTTGAATCTTCTTTATCATGCTAGGATTAGCAGGAAAAAGCAAAAAATTTCAGAATTGCACCTTGCAATGTGGAGATATTACTGTTTGTGCATTTACAATATTCATTGATTTTTGCCATTGAAAAACATGTTTTTCATATACCAGAAATGTTTGAAGCTACTGACTGAATGAAAGGAGCTGGCATCTCACTCTCTTTGAATCTTCTTTATCATGCTAGGATTAACAGGAAAAAGCTAAAAATTTCAGAATTGCACAGTGCAATGTGGAGATATTACTGTTTGTGCATTTACAATATTCATTGATTTTTGCCATTGAAAAACATGTTTTTCATATACCAGAAATGTTTGAAGCTACTGACTGAATGAAAGGAGCTGGCATCTCACTCTCTTTGAATCTTCTTTATCATGCTAGGATTAGCAGGAAAAAGCAAAAAATTTCAGAATTGCACCTTGCAATGTGGAGATATTACTGTTTGTGCATTTACAATATTCATTGATTTTTGCCATTGAAAAACATGTTTTTCATATACCAGAAATGTTTGAAGCTACTGACTGAATGAAAGGAGCTGGCATCTCACTCTCTTTGAATCTTCTTTATCATGCTAGGATTAACAGGAAAAAGCAAAAAATTTCAGAATTGCACCTTGCAATGTGGAGATATTACTGTTTGTGCATTTACAATATTCATTGATTTTTGCCATTGAAAAACATGTTTTTCATATACCAGAAATGTTTGAAGCTACTGACTGAATGAAAGGAGCTGGCATCTCACTCTCTTTGAATCTTCTTTATCATGCTAGGATAAACAGGAAAAAGCTAAAAATTTCAGAATTGCACCGTGCAATGCGGAGATATTACTGTTTGTGCATTTACAATATTCATTGATTTTTGCCATTGAAAAACATGTTTTTCATATACCAGAAATGTTTGAAGCTACTGACTGAATGAAAGGAGCTGGCATCTCACTCTCTTTGAATCTTCTTTATCATGCTAGGATTAGCAGGAAAAAGCAAAAAATTTCAGAATTGCACCTTGCAATGTGGAGATATTACTGTTTGTGCATTTACAATATTCATTGATTTTTGCCATTGAAAAACATGTTTTTCATATACCAGAAATGTTTGAAGCTACTGACTGAATGAAAGGAGCTGGCATCTCACTCTGAATCTTCTTTATCATGCTAGGATTAACAGGAAAAAGCTAAAAATTTCAGAATTGCACCGTGCAATGTGGAGATATTACTGTTTGTGCATTTACAATATTCATTGATTTTTGCCATTGAAAAACATGTTTTTCATATACCAGAAATGTTTGAAGCTACTGACTGAATGAAAGGAGCTGGCATCTCACTCTCTTTGAATCTTCTTTATCATGCTAGGATTAGCAGGAAAAAGCAAAAAATTTCAGAATTGCACCTTGCAATGTGGAGATATTACTGTTTGTGCATTTACAATATTCATTGATTTTTGCCATTGAAAAACATGTTTTTCATATACCAGAAATGTTTGAAGCTACTGACTGAATGAAAGGAGCTGGCATCTCACTCTCTTTGAATCTTCTTTATCATGCTAGGATTAACAGGAAAAAGCTAAAAATTTCAGAATTGCACCGTGCAATGTGGAGATATTACTGTTTGTGCATTTACAATATTCATTGATTTTTGCCATTGAAAAACATGTTTTTCATATACCAGAAATGTTTGAAGCTACTGACTGAATGAAAGGAGCTGGCATCTCACTCTCTTTGAATCTTCTTTATCATGCTAGGATTAGCAGGAAAAAGCAAAAAATTTCAGAATTGCACCTTGCAATGTGGAGATATTACTGTTTGTGCATTTACAATATTCATTGATTTTTGCCATTGAAAAACATGTTTTTCATATACCAGAAATGTTTGAAGCTACTGACTGAATGAAAGGAGCTGGCATCTCACTCTCTTTGAATCTTCTTTATCATGCTAGGATTAACAGGAAAAAGCTAAAAATTTCAGAATTGCACAGTGCAATGTGGAGATATTACTGTTTGTGCATTTACAATATTCATTGATTTTTGCCATTGAAAACATGTTTTTCATATACCAGAAATGTTTGAAGCTACTGACTGAATGAAAGGAGCTGGCATCTCACTCTCTTTGAATCTTCTTTATCATGCTAGGATTAGCAGGAAAAAGCAAAAAATTTCAGAATTGCACCTTGCAATGTGGAGATATTACTGTTTGTGCATTTACAATATTCATTGATTTTTGCCATTGAAAAACATGTTTTTCATATACCAGAAATGTTTGAAGCTACTGACTGAATGAAAGGAGCTGGCATCTCACTCTCTTTGAATCTTCTTTATCATGCTAGGATTAACAGGAAAAAGCAAAAAATTTCAGAATTGCACCTTGCAATGTGGAGATATTACTGTTTGTGCATTTACAATATTCATTGATTTTTGCCATTGAAAAACATGTTTTTCATATACCAGAAATGTTTGAAGCTACTGACTGAATGAAAGGAGCTGGCATCTCACTCTCTTTGAATCTTCTTTATCATGCTAGGATTAACAGGAAAAAGCTAAAAATTTCAGAATTGCACCGTGCAATGCGGAGATATTACTGTTTGTGCATTTACAATATTCATTGATTTTTGCCATTGAAAAACATGTTTTTCATATACCAGAAATGTTTGAAGCTACTGACTGAATGAAAGGAGCTGGCATCTCACTCTCTTTGAATCTTCTTTATCATGCTAGGATTAGCAGGAAAAAGCAAAAAATTTCAGAATTGCACCTTGCAATGTGGAGATATTACTGTTTGTGCATTTACAATATTCATTGATTTTTGCCATTGAAAAACATGTTTTTCATATACCAGAAATGTTTGAAGCTACTGACTGAATGAAAGGAGCTGGCATCTCACTCTGAATCTTCTTTATCATGCTAGGATTAACAGGAAAAAGCTAAAAATTTCAGAATTGCACCGTGCAATGTGGAGATATTACTGTTTGTGCATTTACAATATTCATTGATTTTTGCCATTGAAAAACATGTTTTTCATATACCAGAAATGTTTGAAGCTACTGACTGAATGAAAGGAGCTGGCATCTCACTCTCTTTGAATCTTCTTTATCATGCTAGGATTAGCAGGAAAAAGCAAAAAATTTCAGAATTGCACCTTGCAATGTGGAGATATTACTGTTTGTGCATTTACAATATTCATTGATTTTTGCCATTGAAAAACATGTTTTTCATATACCAGAAATGTTTGAAGCTACTGACTGAATGAAAGGAGCTGGCATCTCACTCTCTTTGAATCTTCTTTATCATGCTAGGATTAACAGGAAAAAGCAAAAAATTTCAGAATTGCACCTTGCAATGTGGAGATATTACTGTTTGTGCATTTACAATATTCATTGATTTTTGCCATTGAAAAACATGTTTTTCATATACCAGAAATGTTTGAAGCTACTGACTGAATGAAAGGAGCTGGCATCTCACTCTCTTTGAATCTTCTTTATCATGCTAGGATTAGCAGGAAAAAGCAAAAAATTTCAGAATTGCACCTTGCAATGTGGAGATATTACTGTTTGTGCATTTACAATATTCATTGATTTTTGCCATTGAAAAACATGTTTTTCATATACCAGAAATGTTTGAAGCTACTGACTGAATGAAAGGAGCTGGCATCTCACTCTCTTTGAATCTTCTTTATCATGCTAGGATTAACAGGAAAAAGCTAAAAATTTCAGAATTGCACCGTGCAATGTGGAGATATTACTGTTTGTGCATTTACAATATTCATTGATTTTTGCCATTGAAAAACATGTTTTTCATATACCAGAAATGTTTGAAGCTACTGACTGAATGAAAGGAGCTGGCATCTCACTCTCTTTGAATCTTCTTTATCATGCTAGGATTAGCAGGAAAAAGCAAAAAATTTCAGAATTGCACCTTGCAATGTGGAGATATTACTGTTTGTGCATTTACAATATTCATTGATTTTTGCCATTGAAAAACATGTTTTTCATATACCAGAAATGTTTGAAGCTACTGACTGAATGAAAGGAGCTGGCATCTCACTCTCTTTGAATCTTCTTTATCATGCTAGGATTAACAGGAAAAAGCAAAAAATTTCAGAATTGCACCTTGCAATGTGGAGATATTACTGTTTGTGCATTTACAATATTCATTGATTTTTGCCATTGAAAAACATGTTTTTCATATACCAGAAATGTTTGAAGCTACTGACTGAATGAAAGGAGCTGGCATCTCACTCTCTTTGAATCTTCTTTATCATGCTAGGATTAACAGGAAAAAGCTAAAAATTTCAGAATTGCACCGTGCAATGTGGAGATATTACTGTTTGTGCATTTACAATATTCATTGATTTTTGCCATTGAAAAACATGTTTTTCATATACCAGAAATGTTTGAAGCTACTGACTGAATGAAAGGAGCTGGCATCTCACTCTCTTTGAATCTTCTTTATCATGCTAGGATTAGCAGGAAAAAGCAAAAAAATTTCAGAATTGCACCTTGCAATGTGGAGATATTACTGTTTGTGCATTTACAATATTCATTGATTTTTGCCATTGAAAAACATGTTTTTCATATACCAGAAATGTTTGAAGCTACTGACTGAATGAAAGGAGCTGGCATCTCACTCTCTTTGAATCTTCTTTATCATGCTAGGATTAACAGGAAAAAGCTAAAAATTTCAGAATTGCACCGTGCAATGTGGAGATATTACTGTTTGTGCATTTACAATATTCATTGATTTTTGCCATTGAAAAACATGTTTTTCATATACCAGAAATGTTTGAAGCTACTGACTGAATGAAAGGAGCTGGCATCTCACTCTCTTTGAATCTTATTTATCATGCTAGGATTAACAGGAAAAAGCTAAGAATTTCAGAATTGCACCGTGCAATGTGGAGATATTACTGTTTGTGCATTTACAATATTCATTGATTTTTGCCATTGAAAAACATCATGTTATTCATATACCAGAAATGATTGAAGCTACTGACTGAATGAAAGGAGCTGGCATCTCACTCTCTTTGAATCTTCTTTATCATGCTAAGAGGAGCAGGAAAAAGCAAAAAATTTCAGAATTGCACCTTGCAATGCGGAGAAATTACTGTTTGTGCATTTACAATATTCATTGATTTTTGCCATTGAAAAACGTCCAGAAATGATTGAAGCTACTGACTGAATGAAAGGAGCTGGCATCTCACTCTCTTTGAATCTTCTTTATCATGCTAAGAGGAGCAGGAAAAAGCAAAAAATTTCAGAATTGCACCTTGCAATGCGGAGAAATTACTGTTTGTGCATTTACAATATTCATTGATTTTTGCCATTGAAAAACGTCCAGAAATGATTGAAGCTACTGACTGAATGAAAGGAGCTCTCATCTCACTCTCTTTGAATCTTCTTTATCATGCTAAGAGGAGCAGGAAAAAGCAAAAAATTTCAGAATTGCACCTTGCAATGCGGAGAAATTACTGTTTGTGCATTTACAATATTCATTGATTTTTGCCATTGAAAAACATCATGTTATTCATATACCAGAAATGTTTGAAGCTACTGACTGAATGAAAGGAGCTGGCATCTCACTCTCTTTGAATCTTCTTTATCATGCTAAGAGGAGCAGGAAAAAGCAAAAAATTTCAGAATTGCACCTTCAATGCGGAGAAATTACTGTTTGTGCATTTACAATATTCATTGATTTTTGCCATTGAAAAACGTCCAGAAATGATTGAAGCTACTGACTGAATGAAAGGAGCTGGCATCTCACTCTCTTTGAATCTTCTTTATCATGCTAAGAGGAGCAGGAAAAAGCAAAAAATTTCAGAATTGCACCTTGCAATGCGGAGAAATTACTGTTTGTGCATTTACAATATTCATTAATTTTTGCCATTGAAAAACATCATGTTATTCATATACCAGAAATGATTGAAGCTACTGACTGAATGAAAGGAGCTGGCATCTCACTCTCTTTGAATCTTTATCATGCTAAGAGGAGCAGGAAAAAGATAAAAATTTCAGAATTGCACCTTGCAATGCGGAGAAATTACTGTTTGTGCATTTACAATATTCATTGATTTTTGCCATTGAAAAACATCATGTTATTCATATACCAGAAATGTTTGAAGCTACTGACTGAATGAAAGGAGCTGGCATCTCACTCTCTTTGAATCTTCTTTATCATACTAAGAGGAGCAGGAAAAAGCAAAAAATTTCAGAATTGCACCTTGCAATGCGG
The DNA here is from genome assembly GCF_046119375.1 of Phyllobates terribilis. Taxonomy (NCBI): domain Eukaryota; kingdom Metazoa; phylum Chordata; class Amphibia; order Anura; family Dendrobatidae; genus Phyllobates; species Phyllobates terribilis. Next base: position 92,098 of record NW_027364666.1, on the reverse strand, counting down.
AGAAATTACTGTTTGTGCATTTACAATATTCATTGATTTTTGCCATTGAAAAACGTCCAGAAATGATTGAAGCTACTGACTGAATGAAAGGAGCTGGCATCTCACTCTCTTTGAATCTTCTTTATCATGCTAAGAGGAGCAGGAAAAAGCAAAAAATTTCAGAATTGCACCTTGCAATGCGGAGAAATTACTGTTTGTGCATTTACAATATTCATTGATTTTTGCCATTGAAAAACGTCCAGAAATGATTGAAGCTACTGACTGAATGAAAGGAGCTGGCATCTCACTCTCTTTGAATCTTCTTTATCATGCTAAGAGGAGCAGGAAAAAGCAAAAAATTTCAGAATTGCACCTTGCAATGCGGAGAAATTACTGTTTGTGCATTTACAATATTCATTGATTTTTGCCGCCATTGAAAAACATCATGTTATTCATATACCAGAAATGTTTGAAGCTACTGACTAAATGAAAGGAGCTGGCATCTCACTCTCTTTGAATCTTCTTTATCATGCTAAGAGGAGCAGGAAAAAGCAAAAAATTTCAGAATTGCACCTTGCAATGCGAAGAAATTACTGTTTGTGCATTTACAATATTCATTGATTTTTGCCATTGAAAAACATCATGTTATTCATATACCAGAAATGTTTGATGCTACTGACTGAATGAAAGGAGCTGGCATCTCACTCTCTTTGAATCTTCTTTATCATGCTAAGAGGAGCAGGAAAAAGCAAAAAATTTCAGAATTGCACCTTGCAATGCGGAGAAATTACTGTTTGTGCATTTACAATATTCATTGATTTTTGCCATTGAAAAACGTCCAGAAATGATTGAAGCTACTGACTGAATGAAAGGAGCTGGCATCTCACTCTCTTTGAATCTTCTTTATCATGCTAAGAGGAGCAGGAAAAAGCAAAAAATTTCAGAATTGCACCTTGCAATGCGGAGAAATTACTGTTTGTGCATTTACAATATTCATTGATTTTTGCCATTGAAAAACATCCAGAAATGATTGAAGCTACTGACTGAATGAAAGGAGCTGGCATCTCACTCTCTTTGAATCTTCTTTATCATGCTAAGAGGAGCAGGAAAAAGCAAAAAATTTCAGAATTGCACCTTGCAATGCGGAGAAATTACTGTTTGTGCATTTACAATATTCATTGATTTTTGCCATTGAAAAACGTCCAGAAATGATTGAAGCTACTGACTGAATGAAAGGAGCTGGCATCTCAGTCTCTTTGAATCTTCTTTATCATGCTAAGAGGAGCAGGAAAAAGCAAAAAATTTCAGAATTGCACCTTGCAATGCGGAGAAATTACTGTTTGTGCATCTACAATATTCATTGATTTTTGCCGTTGAAAAACGTCCAGAAATGATTGAAGCTACTGACTGAATGAAAGGAGCTGGCATCTCACTCTCTTTGAGTCTTCTTTACCATGCTAAGAGGAGCAGGAAAAAGCAAAAAATTTCAGAATTGCACCTTGCAATGCGGAGAAATTACTGTTTGTGCATTTACAATATTCATTGATTTTTGCCATTGAAAAACGTCCAGAAATGATTGAAGCTACTGACTGAATGAAAGGAGCTGGCATCTCACTCTCTTTGAATCTTCTTTATCATGCTAAGAGGAGCAGGAAAAAGCAAAAAATTTCAGAATTGCACCTTGCAATGCGGAGAAATTACTGTTTGTGCATTTACAATATTCATTGATTTTTGCCATTGAAAAACGTCCAGAAATGATTGAAGCTACTGACTGAATGAAAGGAGCTCTCATCTCACTCTCTTTGAATCTTCTTTATCATGCTAAGAGGAGCAGGAAAAAGCAAAAAATTTCAGAATTGCACCTTGCAATGCGGAGAAATTACTGTTTGTGCATTTACAATATTCATTGATTTTTGCCATTGAAAAACATCATGTTATTCATATACCAGAAATGTTTGAAGCTACTGACTGAATGAAAGGAGCTGGCATCTCACTCTCTTTGAATCTTCTTTATCATGCTAAGAGGAGCAGGAAAAAGCAAAAAATTTCAGAATTGCACCTTCAATGCGGAGAAATTACTGTTTGTGCATTTACAATATTCATTGATTTTTGCCATTGAAAAACGTCCAGAAATGATTGAAGCTACTGACTGAATGAAAGGAGCTGGCATCTCACTCTCTTTGAATCTTCTTTATCATGCTAAGAGGAGCAGGAAAAAGCAAAAAATTTCAGAATTGCACCTTGCAATGCGGAGAAATTACTGTTTGTGCATTTACAATATTCATTAATTTTTGCCATTGAAAAACATCATGTTATTCATATACCAGAAATGATTGAAGCTACTGACTGAATGAAAGGAGCTGGCATCTCACTCTCTTTGAATCTTTATCATGCTAAGAGGAGCAGGAAAAAGATAAAAATTTCAGAATTGCACCTTGCAATGCGGAGAAATTACTGTTTGTGCATTTACAATATTCATTGATTTTTGCCATTGAAAAACATCATGTTATTCATATACCAGAAATGTTTGAAGCTACTGACTGAATGAAAGGAGCTGGCATCTCACTCTCTTTGAATCTTCTTTATCATACTAAGAGGAGCAGGAAAAAGCAAAAAATTTCAGAATTGCACCTTGCAATGCGGAGAAATTACTGTTTGTGCATTTACAATATTCATTGATTTTTGCCATTGAAAAACGTCCAGAAATGATTGAAGCTACTGACTGAATGAAAGGAGCTGGCATCTCACTCTCTTTGAATCTTCTTTATCATGCTAAGAGGAGCAGGAAAAAGCAAAAAATTTCAGAATTGCACCTTGCAATGCGGAGAAATTACTGTTTGTGCATTTACAATATTCATTGATTTTTGCCATTGAAAAACGTCCAGAAATGATTGAAGCTACTGACTGAATGAAAGGAGCTGGCATCTCACTCTCTTTGAATCTTCTTTATCATGCTAAGAGGAGCAGGAAAAAGCAAAAAATTTCAGAATTGCACCTTGCAATGCGGAGAAATTACTGTTTGTGCATTTACAATATTCATTGATTTTTGCCGCCATTGAAAAACATCATGTTATTCATATACCAGAAATGTTTGAAGCTACTGACTAAATGAAAGGAGCTGGCATCTCACTCTCTTTGAATCTTCTTTATCATGCTAAGAGGAGCAGGAAAAAGCAAAAAATTTCAGAATTGCACCTTGCAATGCGAAGAAATTACTGTTTGTGCATTTACAATATTCATTGATTTTTGCCATTGAAAAACATCATGTTATTCATATACCAGAAATGTTTGATGCTACTGACTGAATGAAAGGAGCTGGCATCTCACTCTCTTTGAATCTTCTTTATCATGCTAAGAGGAGCAGGAAAAAGCAAAAAATTTCAGAATTGCACCTTGCAATGCGGAGAAATTACTGTTTGTGCATTTACAATATTCATTGATTTTTGCCATTGAAAAACGTCCAGAAATGATTGAAGCTACTGACTGAATGAAAGGAGCTGGCATCTCACTCTCTTTGAATCTTCTTTATCATGCTAAGAGGAGCAGGAAAAAGCAAAAAATTTCAGAATTGCACCTTGCAATGCGGAGAAATTACTGTTTGTGCATTTACAATATTCATTGATTTTTGCCATTGAAAAACATCCAGAAATGATTGAAGCTACTGACTGAATGAAAGGAGCTGGCATCTCACTCTCTTTGAATCTTCTTTATCATGCTAAGAGGAGCAGGAAAAAGCAAAAAATTTCAGAATTGCACCTTGCAATGCGGAGAAATTACTGTTTGTGCATTTACAATATTCATTGATTTTTGCCATTGAAAAACGTCCAGAAATGATTGAAGCTACTGACTGAATGAAAGGAGCTGGCATCTCAGTCTCTTTGAATCTTCTTTATCATGCTAAGAGGAGCAGGAAAAAGCAAAAAATTTCAGAATTGCACCTTGCAATGCGGAGAAATTACTGTTTGTGCATCTACAATATTCATTGATTTTTGCCGTTGAAAAACGTCCAGAAATGATTGAAGCTACTGACTGAATGAAAGGAGCTGGCATCTCACTCTCTTTGAGTCTTCTTTACCATGCTAAGAGGAGCAGGAAAAAGCAAAAAATTTCAGAATTGCACCTTGCAATGCGGAGAAATTACTGTTTGTGCATTTACAATATTCATTGATTTTTGCCATTGAAAAACGTCCAGAAATGATTGAAGCTACTGACTGAATGAAAGGAGCTGGCATCTCACTCTCTTTGAATCTTCTTTATCATGCTAAGAGGAGCAGGAAAAAGCAAAAAATTTCAGAATTGCACCTTGCAATGCGGAGAAATTACTGTTTGTGCATTTACAATATTCATTGATTTTTGCCATTGAAAAACATCATGTTATTCATATACCAGAAATGATTGAAGCTACTGACTGAATGAAAGGAGCTGGCATCTCACTCTCTTTGAATCTTCTTTATCATGCTAAGAGGAGCAGGAAAAAGCAAAAAATTTCAGAATTGCACCTTGCAATGCGGAGAAATTACTGTTTGTGCATTTACAATATTCATTGATTTTTGCCATTGAAAAACGTCCAGAAATGATTGAAGCTACTGACTGAATGAAAGGAGCTGGCATCTCACTCTCTTTGAATCTTCTTTATCATGCTAAGAGGAGCAGGAAAAAGCAAAAAATTTCAGAATTGCACCTTGCAATGCGGAGAAATTACTGTTTGTGCATTTACAATATTCATTGATTTTTGCCATTGAAAAACGTCCAGAAATGATTGAAGCTACTGACTGAATGAAAGGAGCTCTCATCTCACTCTCTTTGAATCTTCTTTATCATGCTAAGAGGAGCAGGAAAAAGCAAAAAATTTCAGAATTGCACCTTGCAATGCGGAGAAATTACTGTTTGTGCATTTACAATATTCATTGATTTTTGCCATTGAAAAACATCATGTTATTCATATACCAGAAATGTTTGAAGCTACTGACTGAATGAAAGGAGCTGGCATCTCACTCTCTTTGAATCTTCTTTATCATGCTAAGAGGAGCAGGAAAAAGCAAAAAATTTCAGAATTGCACCTTCAATGCGGAGAAATTACTGTTTGTGCATTTACAATATTCATTGATTTTTGCCATTGAAAAACGTCCAGAAATGATTGAAGCTACTGACTGAATGAAAGGAGCTGGCATCTCACTCTCTTTGAATCTTCTTTATCATGCTAAGAGGAGCAGGAAAAAGCAAAAAATTTCAGAATTGCACCTTGCAATGCGGAGAAATTACTGTTTGTGCATTTACAATATTCATTAATTTTTGCCATTGAAAAACATCATGTTATTCATATACCAGAAATGATTGAAGCTACTGACTGAATGAAAGGAGCTGGCATCTCACTCTCTTTGAATCTTCTTTATCATGCTAAGAGGAGCAGGAAAAAGCAAAAAATTTCAGAATTGCACCTTGCAATGCGGAGAAATTACTGTTTGTGCATTTACAATATTCATTGATTTTTGCCATTGAAAAACATCATGTTATTCATATACCAGAAATGTTTGAAGCTACTGACTGAATGAAAGGAGCTGGCATCTCACTCTCTTTGAATCTTCTTTATCATACTAAGAGGAGCAGGAAAAAGCAAAAAATTTCAGAATTGCACCTTGCAATGCGGAGAAATTACTGTTTGTGCATTTACAATATTCATTGATTTTTGCCATTGAAAAACGTCCAGAAATGATTGAAGCTACTGACTGAATGAAAGGAGCTGGCATCTCACTCTCTTTGAATCTTCTTTATCATGCTAAGAGGAGCAGGAAAAAGCAAAAAATTTCAGAATTGCACCTTGCAATGCGGAGAAATTACTGTTTGTGCATTTACAATATTCATTGATTTTTGCCATTGAAAAACGTCCAGAAATGATTGAAGCTACTGACTGAATGAAAGGAGCTGGCATCTCACTCTCTTTGAATCTTCTTTATCATGCTAAGAGGAGCAGGAAAAAGCAAAAAATTTCAGAATTGCACCTTGCAATGTGGAGAAATTACTGTTTGTGCATTTACAATATTCATTGATTTTTGCCATTGAAAAACATCATGTTATTCATATACCAGAAATGTTTGAAGCTACTGACTGAATGAAAGGAGCTGGCATCTCACTCTCTTTGAATCTTCTTTATCATGCTAAGAGGAGCAGGAAAAAGCAAAAAATTTCAGAATTGCACCTTGCAATGCGAAGAAATTACTGTTTGTGCATTTACAATATTCATTGATTTTTGCCATTGAAAAACATCATGTTATTCATATACCAGAAATGTTTGAAGCTACTGACTGAATGAAAGGAGCTGGCATCTCACTCTCTTTGAATCTTCTTTATCATGCTAAGAGGAGCAGGAAAAAGCAAAAAATTTCAGAATTGCACCTTGCAATGCGGAGAAATTACTGTTTGTGCATTTACAATATTCATTGATTTTTGCCATTGAAAAACGTCCAGAAATGATTGAAGCTACTGACTGAATGAAAGGAGCTGGCATCTCACTCTCTTTGAATCTTCTTTATCATGCTAAGAGGAGCAGGAAAAAGCAAAAAATTTCAGAATTGCACCTTGCAATGCGGAGAAATTACTGTTTGTGCATTTACAATATTCATTGATTTTTGCCATTGAAAAACATCATGTTATTCATATACCAGAAATGATTGAAGCTACTGACTGAATGAAAGGAGCTGGCATCTCACTCTCTTTGAATCTTCTTTATCATGCTAAGAGGAGCAGGAAAAAGCAAAAAATTTCAGAATTGCACCTTGCAATGCGGAGAAATTACTGTTTGTGCATTTACAATATTCATTGATTTTTGCCATTGAAAAACGTCCAGAAATGATTGAAGCTACTGACTGAATGAAAGGAGCTGGCATCTCACTCTCTTTGAATCTTCTTTATCATGCTAAGAGGAGCAGGAAAAAGCAAAAAATTTCAGAATTGCACCTTGCAATGCGGAGAAATTACTGTTTGTGCATTTACAATATTCATTGATTTTTGCCATTGAAAAATGTCCAGAAATGATTGAAGCTACTGACTGAATGAAAGGAGCTGGCATCTCAGTCTCTTTGAATCTTCTTTATCATGCTAAGAGGAGCAGGAAAAAGCAAAAAATTTCAGAATTGCACCTTGCAATGCGGAGAAATTACTGTTTGTGCATCTACAATATTCATTGATTTTTGCCATTGAAAAACATCATGTTATTCATATACCAGAAATGTTTGAAGCTACTGACTGAATGAAAGGAGCTGGCATCTCACTCTATTTGAATCTTCTTTATCATGCTAAGAGGAGCAGGAAAAAGCAAAAAATTTCAGAATTGCACCTTGCAATGCGGAGAAATTACTGTTTGTGCATTTACAATATTCATTGATTTTTGCCATTGAAAAACATCATGTTATTCATATACCAGAAATGTTTGAAGCTACTGACTGAATGAAAGGAGCTGGCATCTCACTCTCTTTGAATCTTCTTTATCATGCTAAGAGGAGCAGGAAAAAGCAAAAAATTTCAGAATTGCACCTTCAATGCGGAGAAATTACTGTTTGTGCATTTACAATATTCATTGATTTTTGCCATTGAAAAACGTCCAGAAATGATTGAAGCTACTGACTGAATGAAAGGAGCTGGCATCTCACTCTCTTTGAATCTTCTTTATCATGCTAAGAGGAGCAGGAAAAAGCAAAAAATTTCAGAATTGCACCTTGCAATGCGGAGAAATTACTGTTTGTGCATTTACAATATTCATTAATTTTTGCCATTGAAAAACATCATGTTATTCATATACCAGAAATGATTGAAGCTACTGACTGAATGAAAGGAGCTGGCATCTCACTCTCTTTGAATCTTCTTTATCATGCTAAGAGGAGCAGGAAAAAGCAAAAAATTTCAGAATTGCACCTTGCAATGCGGAGAAATTACTGTTTGTGCATTTACAATATTCATTGATTTTTGCCATTGAAAAACATCATGTTATTCATATACCAGAAATGTTTGAAGCTACTGACTGAATGAAAGGAGCTGGCATCTCACTCTCTTTGAATCTTCTTTATCATACTAAGAGGAGCAGGAAAAAGCAAAAAATTTCAGAATTGCACCTTGCAATGCGGAGAAATTACTGTTTGTGCATTTACAATATTCATTGATTTTTGCCATTGAAAAACGTCCAGAAATGATTGAAGCTACTGACTGAATGAAAGGAGCTGGCATCTCACTCTCTTTGAATCTTCTTTATCATGCTAAGAGGAGCAGGAAAAAGCAAAAAATTTCAGAATTGCACCTTGCAATGCGGAGAAATTACTGTTTGTGCATTTACAATATTCATTGATTTTTGCCATTGAAAAACGTCCAGAAATGATTGAAGCTACTGACTGAATGAAAGGAGCTGGCATCTCACTCTCTTTGAATCTTCTTTATCATGCTAAGAGGAGCAGGAAAAAGCAAAAAATTTCAGAATTGCACCTTGCAATGTGGAGAAATTACTGTTTGTGCATTTACAATATTCATTGATTTTTGCCATTGAAAAACATCATGTTATTCATATACCAGAAATGTTTGAAGCTACTGACTGAATGAAAGGAGCTGGCATCTCACTCTCTTTGAATCTTCTTTATCATGCTAAGAGGAGCAGGAAAAAGCAAAAAATTTCAGAATTGCACCTTGCAATGCGAAGAAATTACTGTTTGTGCATTTACAATATTCATTGATTTTTGCCATTGAAAAACATCATGTTATTCATATACCAGAAATGTTTGAAGCTACTGACTGAATGAAAGGAGCTGGCATCTCACTCTCTTTGAATCTTCTTTATCATGCTAAGAGGAGCAGGAAAAAGCAAAAAATTTCAGAATTGCACCTTGCAATGCGGAGAAATTACTGTTTGTGCATTTACAATATTCATTGATTTTTGCCATTGAAAAACGTCCAGAAATGATTGAAGCTACTGACTGAATGAAAGGAGCTGGCATCTCACTCTCTTTGAATCTTCTTTATCATGCTAAGAGGAGCAGGAAAAAGCAAAAAATTTCAGAATTGCACCTTGCAATGCGGAGAAATTACTGTTTGTGCATTTACAATATTCATTGATTTTTGCCATTGAAAAACATCATGTTATTCATATACCAGAAATGATTGAAGCTACTGACTGAATGAAAGGAGCTGGCATCTCACTCTCTTTGAATCTTCTTTATCATGCTAAGAGGAGCAGGAAAAAGCAAAAAATTTCAGAATTGCACCTTGCAATGCGGAGAAATTACTGTTTGTGCATTTACAATATTCATTGATTTTTGCCATTGAAAAACGTCCAGAAATGATTGAAGCTACTGACTGAATGAAAGGAGCTGGCATCTCACTCTCTTTGAATCTTCTTTATCATGCTAAGAGGAGCAGGAAAAAGCAAAAAATTTCAGAATTGCACCTTGCAATGCGGAGAAATTACTGTTTGTGCATTTACAATATTCATTGATTTTTGCCATTGAAAAATGTCCAGAAATGATTGAAACTACTGACTGAATGAAAGGAGCTGGCATCTCAGTCTCTTTGAATCTTCTTTATCATGCTAAGAGGAGCAGGAAAAAGCAAAAAATTTCAGAATTGCACCTTGCAATGCGGAGAAATTACTGTTTGTGCATCTACAATATTCATTGATTTTTGCCATTGAAAAACATCATGTTATTCATATACCAGAAATGTTTGAAGCTACTGACTGAATGAAAGGAGCTGGCATCTCACTCTATTTGAATCTTCTTTATCATGCTAAGAGGAGCAGGAAAAAGCAAAAAATTTCAGAATTGCACCTTGCAATGCGGAGAAATTACTGTTTGTGCATTTACAATATTCATTGATTTTTGCCATTGAAAAACGTCCAGAAATGATTGAAGCTACTGACTGAATGAAAGGAGCTGGCATCTCACTCTCTTTGAATCTTCTTTATCATGCTAAGAGGAGCAGGAAAAAGCAAAAAATTTCAGAATTGCACCTTGCAATGCGGAGAAATTACTGTTTGTGCATTTACAATATTCATTGATTTTTGCCATTGAAAAACGTCCAGAAATGATTGAAGCTACTGACTGAATGAAAGGAGCTGGCATCTCACTCTCTTTGAATCTTCTTTATCATGCTAAGAGGAGCAGGAAAAAGCAAAAAATTTCAGAATTGCACCTTGCAATGTGGAGAAATTACTGTTTGTGCATTTACAATATTCATTGATTTTTGCCATTGAAAAACATCATGTTATTCATATACCAGAAATGTTTGAAGCTACTGACTGAATGAAAGGAGCTGGCATCTCACTCTCTTTGAATCTTCTTTATCATGCTAAGAGGAGCAGGAAAAAGCAAAAAATTTCAGAATTGCACCTTGCAATGCGGAGAAATTACTGTTTGTGCATTTACAATATTCATTGATTTTTGCCATTGAAAAACGTCCAGAAATGATTGAAGCTACTGACTGAATGAAAGGAGCTGGCATCTCAGTCTCTTTGAATCTTCTTTATCATGCTAAGAGGAGCAGGAAAAAGCAAAAAATTTCAGAATTGCACCTTGCAATGCGGAGAAATTACTGTTTGTGCATCTACAATATTCATTGATTTTTGCCGTTGAAAAACGTCCTGAAATGATTGAAGCTACTGACTGAATGAAAGGAGCTGGCATCTCACTCTCTTTGAGTCTTCTTTACCATGCTAAGAGGAGCAGGAAAAAGCAAAAAATTTCAGAATTGCACCTTGCAATGCGGAGAAATTACTGTTTGTGCATTTACAATATTCATTGATTTTTGCCATTGAAAAACGTCCAGAAATGATTGAAGCTACTGACTGAATGAAAGGAGCTGGCATCTCACTCTCTTTGAATCTTCTTTATCATGCTAAGAGGAGCAGGAAAAAGCAAAAAATTTCAGAATTGCACCTTGCAATGCGGAGAAATTACTGTTTGTGCATTTACAATATTCATTGATTTTTGCCATTGAAAAACATCATGTTATTCATATACCAGAAATGATTGAAGCTACTGACTGAATGAAAGGAGCTGGCATCTCACTCTCTTTGAATCTTCTTTATCATGCTAAGAGGAGCAGGAAAAAGCAAAAAATTTCAGAATTGCACCTTGCAATGCGGAGAAATTACTGTTTGTGCATTTACAATATTCATTGATTTTTGCCATTGAAAAACGTCCAGAAATGATTGAAGCTACTGACTGAATGAAAGGAGCTGGCATCTCACTCTCTTTGAATCTTCTTTATCATGCTAAGAGGAGCAGGAAAAAGCAAAAAATTTCAGAATTGCACCTTGCAATGCGGAGAAATTACTGTTTGTGCATTTACAATATTCATTGATTTTTGCCATTGAAAAACGTCCAGAAATGATTGAAGCTACTGACTGAATGAAAGGAGCTCTCATCTCACTCTCTTTGAATCTTCTTTATCATGCTAAGAGGAGCAGGAAAAAGCAAAAAATTTCAGAATTGCACCTTGCAATGCGGAGAAATTACTGTTTGTGCATTTACAATATTCATTGATTTTTGCCATTGAAAAACATCATGTTATTCATATACCAGAAATGTTTGAAGCTACTGACTGAATGAAAGGAGCTGGCATCTCACTCTCTTTGAATCTTCTTTATCATGCTAAGAGGAGCAGGAAAAAGCAAAAAATTTCAGAATTGCACCTTCAATGCGGAGAAATTACTGTTTGTGCATTTACAATATTCATTGATTTTTGCCATTGAAAAACGTCCAGAAATGATTGAAGCTACTGACTGAATGAAAGGAGCTGGCATCTCACTCTCTTTGAATCTTCTTTATCATGCTAAGAGGAGCAGGAAAAAGCAAAAAATTTCAGAATTGCACCTTGCAATGCGGAGAAATTACTGTTTGTGCATTTACAATATTCATTAATTTTTGCCATTGAAAAACATCATGTTATTCATATACCAGAAATGATTGAAGCTACTGACTGAATGAAAGGAGCTGGCATCTCACTCTCTTTGAATCTTCTTTATCATGCTAAGAGGAGCAGGAAAAAGCAAAAAATTTCAGAATTGCACCTTGCAATGCGGAGAAATTACTGTTTGTGCATTTACAATATTCATTGATTTTTGCCATTGAAAAACATCATGTTATTCATATACCAGAAATGTTTGAAGCTACTGACTGAATGAAAGGAGCTGGCATCTCACTCTCTTTGAATCTTCTTTATCATACTAAGAGGAGCAGGAAAAAGCAAAAAATTTCAGAATTGCACCTTGCAATGCGGAGAAATTACTGTTTGTGCATTTACAATATTCATTGATTTTTGCCATTGAAAAACGTCCAGAAATGATTGAAGCTACTGACTGAATGAAAGGAGCTGGCATCTCACTCTCTTTGAATCTTCTTTATCATGCTAAGAGGAGCAGGAAAAAGCAAAAAATTTCAGAATTGCACCTTGCAATGCGGAGAAATTACTGTTTGTGCATTTACAATATTCATTGATTTTTGCCATTGAAAAACGTCCAGAAATGATTGAAGCTACTGACTGAATGAAAGGAGCTGGCATCTCACTCTCTTTGAATCTTCTTTATCATGCTAAGAGGAGCAGGAAAAAGCAAAAAATTTCAGAATTGCACCTTGCAATGTGGAGAAATTACTGTTTGTGCATTTACAATATTCATTGATTTTTGCCATTGAAAAACATCATGTTATTCATATACCAGAAATGTTTGAAGCTACTGACTGAATGAAAGGAGCTGGCATCTCACTCTCTTTGAATCTTCTTTATCATGCTAAGAGGAGCAGGAAAAAGCAAAAAATTTCAGAATTGCACCTTGCAATGCGAAGAAATTACTGTTTGTGCATTTACAATATTCATTGATTTTTGCCATTGAAAAACATCATGTTATTCATATACCAGAAATGTTTGAAGCTACTGACTGAATGAAAGGAGCTGGCATCTCACTCTCTTTGAATCTTCTTTATCATGCTAAGAGGAGCAGGAAAAAGCAAAAAATTTCAGAATTGCACCTTGCAATGCGGAGAAATTACTGTTTGTGCATTTACAATATTCATTGATTTTTGCCATTGAAAAACGTCCAGAAATGATTGAAGCTACTGACTGAATGAAAGGAGCTGGCATCTCACTCTCTTTGAATCTTCTTTATCATGCTAAGAGGAGCAGGAAAAAGCAAAAAATTTCAGAATTGCACCTTGCAATGCGGAGAAATTACTGTTTGTGCATTTACAATATTCATTGATTTTTGCCATTGAAAAACATCATGTTATTCATATACCAGAAATGATTGAAGCTACTGACTGAATGAAAGGAGCTGGCATCTCACTCTCTTTGAATCTTCTTTATCATGCTAAGAGGAGCAGGAAAAAGCAAAAAATTTCAGAATTGCACCTTGCAATGCGGAGAAATTACTGTTTGTGCATTTACAATATTCATTGATTTTTGCCATTGAAAAACGTCCAGAAATGATTGAAGCTACTGACTGAATGAAAGGAGCTGGCATCTCACTCTCTTTGAATTTTCTTTATCATGCTAAGAGGAGCAGGAAAAAGCAAAAAATTTCAGAATTGCACCTTGCAATGCGGAGAAATTACTGTTTGTGCATTTACAATATTCATTGATTTTTGCCATTGAAAAATGTCCAGAAATGATTGAAGCTACTGACTGAATGAAAGGAGCTGGCATCTCAGTCTCTTTGAATCTTCTTTATCATGCTAAGAGGAGCAGGAAAAAGCAAAAAATTTCAGAATTGCACCTTGCAATGCGGAGAAATTACTGTTTGTGCATCTACAATATTCATTGATTTTTGCCATTGAAAAACATCATGTTATTCATATACCAGAAATGTTTGAAGCTACTGACTGAATGAAAGGAGCTGGCATCTCACTCTATTTGAATCTTCTTTATCATGCTAAGAGGAGCAGGAAAAAGCAAAAAATTTCAGAATTGCACCTTGCAATGCGGAGAAATTACTGTTTGTGCATTTACAATATTCATTGATTTTTGCCATTGAAAAACATCATGTTATTCATATACCAGAAATGTTTGAAGCTACTGACTGAATGAAAGGAGCTGGCATCTCACTCTCTTTGAATCTTCTTTATCATACTAAGAGGAGCAGGAAAAAGCAAAAAATTTCAGAATTGCACCTTGCAATGCGGAGAAATTACTGTTTGTGCATTTACAATATTCATTGATTTTTGCCATTGAAAAACGTCCAGAAATGATTGAAGCTACTGACTGAATGAAAGGAGCTGGCATCTCACTCTCTTTGAATCTTCTTTATCATGCTAAGAGGAGCAGGAAAAAGCAAAAAATTTCAGAATTGCACCTTGCAATGCGGAGAAATTACTGTTTGTGCATTTACAATATTCATTGATTTTTGCCATTGAAAAACGTCCAGAAATGATTGAAGCTACTGACTGAATGAAAGGAGCTGGCATCTCACTCTCTTTGAATCTTCTTTATCATGCTAAGAGGAGCAGGAAAAAGCAAAAAATTTCAGAATTGCACCTTGCAATGTGGAGAAATTACTGTTTGTGCATTTACAATATTCATTGATTTTTGCCATTGAAAAACATCATGTTATTCATATACCAGAAATGTTTGAAGCTACTGACTGAATGAAAGGAGCTGGCATCTCACTCTCTTTGAATCTTCTTTATCATGCTAAGAGGAGCAGGAAAAAGCAAAAAATTTCAGAATTGCACCTTGCAATGCGAAGAAATTACTGTTTGTGCATTTACAATATTCATTGATTTTTGCCATTGAAAAACATCATGTTATTCATATACCAGAAATGTTTGAAGCTACTGACTGAATGAAAGGAGCTGGCATCTCACTCTCTTTGAATCTTCTTTATCATGCTAAGAGGAGCAGGAAAAAGCAAAAAATTTCAGAATTGCACCTTGCAATGCGGAGAAATTACTGTTTGTGCATTTACAATATTCATTGATTTTTGCCATTGAAAAACGTCCAGAAATGATTGAAGCTACTGACTGAATGAAAGGAGCTGGCATCTCACTCTCTTTGAATCTTCTTTATCATGCTAAGAGGAGCAGGAAAAAGCAAAAAATTTCAGAATTGCACCTTGCAATGCGGAGAAATTACTGTTTGTGCATTTACAATATTCATTGATTTTTGCCATTGAAAAACATCATGTTATTCATATACCAGAAATGATTGAAGCTACTGACTGAATGAAAGGAGCTGGCATCTCACTCTCTTTGAATCTTCTTTATCATGCTAAGAGGAGCAGGAAAAAGCAAAAAATTTCAGAATTGCACCTTGCAATGCGGAGAAATTACTGTTTGTGCATTTACAATATTCATTGATTTTTGCCATTGAAAAACGTCCAGAAATGATTGAAGCTACTGACTGAATGAAAGGAGCTGGCATCTCACTCTCTTTGAATCTTCTTTATCATGCTAAGAGGAGCAGGAAAAAGCAAAAAATTTCAGAATTGCACCTTGCAATGCGGAGAAATTACTGTTTGTGCATTTACAATATTCATTGATTTTTGCCATTGAAAAATGTCCAGAAATGATTGAAGCTACTGACTGAATGAAAGGAGCTGGCATCTCAGTCTCTTTGAATCTTCTTTATCATGCTAAGAGGAGCAGGAAAAAGCAAAAAATTTCAGAATTGCACCTTGCAATGCGGAGAAATTACTGTTTGTGCATCTACAATATTCATTGATTTTTGCCATTGAAAAACATCATGTTATTCATATACCAGAAATGTTTGAAGCTACTGACTGAATGAAAGGAGCTGGCATCTCACTCTATTTGAATCTTCTTTATCATGCTAAGAGGAGCAGGAAAAAGCAAAAAATTTCAGAATTGCACCTTGCAATGCGGAGAAATTACTGTTTGTGCATTTACAATATTCATTGATTTTTGCCATTGAAAAATGTCCAGAAATGATTGAAGCTACTGACTGAAAGGAGCTGGCATCTCACTCTCTTTGAATCTTCTTTATCATGCTAAGAGGAGCAGGAAAAAGCAAAAAATTTCAGAATTGCACCTTGCAATGCGGAGAAATTACTGTTTGTGCATTTACAATATTCATTGATTTTTGCCATTGAAAAACGTCCAGAAATGATTGAAGCTACTGACTGAATGAAAGGAGCTGGCATCTCACTCTCTTTGAATCTTCTTTATCATGCTAAGAGGAGCAGGAAAAAGCAAAAAAATTCAGAATTGCACCTTGCAATGCGGAGAAATTACTGTTTGTGCATTTACAATATTCATTGATTTTTGCCATTGAAAAACATCATGTTATTCATATACCAGAAATGATTGAAGCTACTGACTGAATGAAAGGAGCTGGCATCTCACGCTCTTTGAATCTTCTTTTTCATGCTAAGAGGAGCAGGAAAAAGCAAAACATTTCAGAATTGCACCTTGCAATGCGGAGAAATTACTGTTTGTGCATTTACAATATTCATTGATTTTTGCCATTGAAAAACGTCCAGAAATGATTGAAGCTACTGACTGAATGAAAGGAGCTGGCATCTCACTCTCTTTGAATCTTCTTTATCATGCTAAGAGGAGCAGGAAAAAGCAAAAAATTTCAGAATTGCACTTTGCAATGCGGAGAAATTACTGCTTGTGCATTTACAATATTCATTGATTTTTGCCATTGAAAAACCTCCAGAAATGATTGAAGCTACTGACTGAATGAAAGGAGCTGGCATCTCACTCTCTTTGAATCTTCTTTATCATGCTAAGAGGAGCAGGAAAAAGCAAAAAATTTCAGAATTGCACCTTGCAATGCGGAGAAATTACTGTTTGTGCATTTACAATATTCATTGATTTTTGCCATTGAAAAACGTCCAGAAATGATTGAAGCTACTGACTGAATGAAAGGAGCTGGCATCTCACTCTCTTTGAATCTTCTTTATCATGCTAAGAGGAGCAGGAAAAAGCAAAAAATTTCAGAATTGCACCTTGCAATGCGGAGAAATTACTGTTTGTGCATTTACAATATTCATTGATTTTTGCGATTGAAAAACATCATGTTATTCATATACCAGAAATGATTGAAGCTACTGACTGAATGAAAGGAGCTGGCATCTCACTCTCTTTGAATCTTCTTTATCATGCTAAGAGGAGCAGGAAAAAGTAAAAAATTTCAGAATTGCACCTTGCAATGCGGAGAAATTACTGTTTGTGCATTTACAATATTCATTGATTTTTGCCATTGAAAAACGTCCAGAAATGATTGAAGCTACTGACTGAATGAAAGGAGCTGGCATCTCACTCTCTTTGAATCTTCTTTATCATGCTAAGAGGAGCAGGAAAAAGCAAAAATATTCAGAATTGCACCTTGCAATGCGGAGAAATTACTGTTTGTGCATTTACAATATTCATTGATTTTTGCTATTGAAAAACATCATCTTATTCATATACCAGAAATGATTGAAGCTACTGACTGAATGAAAGGAGCTGGCATCTCACTCTCTTTGAATCTTCTTTATCATGCTAAGAGGAGCAGGAAAAAGCAAAAAATTTCAGAATTGCACCTTGCAATGCGGAGAAATTACAGTTTGTGCATTTACAATATTCATTGATTTTTGCCATTGAAAAACGTCCAGAAATGATTGAAGCTACTGACTGAATGAAAGGAGCTGGCATCTCACTCTCTTTGAATATTCTTTATCATGCTAAGAGGAGCAGGAAAAAGCAAAAAATTTCAGAATTGCACCTTGCAATGCGGAGAAATTACTGTTTGTGCATTTACAATATTCATTGATTTTTGCCATTGAAAAACGTCCAGAAATGATTGAAGGTACTGACTGAATGAAAGGAGCTGGCATCTCACTCTCTTTGAATCTTCTTTATCATGCTAAGAGGAGCAGGAAAAAGCAAAAAATTTCAGAATTGCACCTTGCAATGCGGAGAAATTACTGTTTGTGCATTTACAATATTCATTGATTTTTGCGATTGAAAAACATCATGTTATTCATATACCAGAAATGATTGAAGCTACTGACTGAATGAAAGGAGCTGGCATCTCACTCTCTTTGAATCTTCTTTATCATGCTTAGAGGAGCAGGAAAAAGCAAAGAATTTCAGAATTGCACCTTGCAATGCGGAGAAATTACTGTTTGTGCATTTACAATATTCATTGATTTTTGCCATTGAAAAACATCCAGAAATGATTGAAGCTACTGACTGAATGAAAGGAGCTGGCATCTCACTCTCTTTGAATCTTCTTTATCATGCTAAGAGGAGCAGGAAAAAGCAAAAAATTTCAGAATTGCACCTTGCAATGCGGAGAAATTACTGTTTGTGCATTTACAATATTCATTGATTTTTGCGATTGAAAAACATCATGTTATTCATATACCAGAAATGATTGAAGCTACTGACTGAATGAAAGGAGCTGGCATCTCACTCTCTTTGAATCTTCTTTATCATGCTAAGAGGAGCAGGAAAAAGTAAAAAATTTCAGAATTGCACCTTGCAATGCGGAGAAATTACTGTTTGTGCATTTACAATATTCATTGATTTTTGCCATTGAAAAACGTCCAGAAATGATTGAAGCTACTGACTGAATGAAAGGAGCTGGCATCTCACTCTCTTTGAATCTTCTTTATCATGCTAAGAGGAGCAGGAAAAAGCAAAAAATTTCAGAATTGCACCTTGCAATGCGGAGAAATTACTGTTTGTGCATTTACAATATTCATTGATTTTTGCTATTGAAAAACATCATGTTATTCATATACCAGAAATGATTGAAGCTACTGACTGAATGAAAGGAGCTGGCATCTCACTCTCTTTGAATCTTCTTTATCATGCTAAGAGGAGCAGGAAAAAGCAAAAAATTTCAGAATTGCACCTTGCAATGCGGAGAAATTACAGTTTGTGCATTTACAATATTCATTGATTTTTGCCATTGAAAAACGTCCAGAAATGATTGAAGCTACTGACTGAATGAAAGGAGCTGGCATCTCACTCTCTTTGAATCTTCTTTATCATGCTAAGAGGAGCAGGAAAAAGCAAAAAATTTCAGAATTGCACCTTGCAATGCGGAGAAATTACTGTTTGTGCATTTACAATATTCATTGATTTTTGCCATTGAAAAACGTCCAGAAATGATTGAAGGTACTGACTGAATGAAAGGAGCTGGCATCTCACTCTCTTTGAATCTTCTTTATCATGCTAAGAGGAGCAGGAAAAAGCAAAAAATTTCAGAATTGCACCTTGCAATGCGGAGAAATTACTGTTTGTGCATTTACAATATTCATTGATTTTTGCGATTGAAAAACATCATGTTATTCATATACCAGAAATGATTGAAGCTACTGACTGAATGAAAGGAGCTGGCATCTCACTCTCTTTGAATCTTCTTTATCATGCTAAGAGGAGCAGGAAAAAGTAAAAAATTTCAGAATTGCACCTTGCAATGCGGAGAAATTACTGTTTGTGCATTTACAATATTCAATGATTTTTGCCATTGAAAAACGTCCAGAAATGATTGAAGCTACTGACTGAATGAAAGGAGCTGGCATCTCACTCTCTTTGAATCTTCTTTATCATGCTAAGAGGAGCAGGAAAAAGTAAAAAATTTCAGAATTGCACCTTGCAATGCGGAGAAATTACTGTTTGTGCATTTATAATATTCAATGATTTTTGCCATTGAAAAACGTCCAGAAATGATTGAAGCTACTGACTGAACGAAAGGAGCTGGCATCTCACTCTCTTTGAATCTTCTTTATCATGCTAAGAGGAGCAGGAAAAAGCAAAAAATTTCAGAATTGCACCTTGCAATGCGGAGAAATTACTGTTTGTGCATTTACAATATTCATTGATTTTTGCCATTGAAAAACATCATGTTATTCATGTACCAGAAATGTTTGAAGCTACTGACTGAATGAAAGGAGCTGGCATCTCACTCTCTTTGAATCTTCTTTATCATGCTAAGAGGAGCAGGAAAAAGCAAAAAATTTCAGAATTGCACATTGCAATGCGGAGAAATTACTGTTTGTGCATTTACAATATTCATTGATTTTTGCGATTGAAAAACGTCCAGAAATGATTGAAGCTACTGACTGAATGAAAGGAGCTGGCATCTCACTCTCTTTGAATCTTCTTTATCATGCTAAGAGGAGCATGAAAAAGCAAAAAATTTCAGAATTGCACCTTGCAATGCGGAGAAATTAATGTTTGTGCATTTACAATATTCATTGATTTTTGCCATTGAAAAATGTCCAGAAATGATTGAAGCTACTGACTGAATGAAAGGAGCTGGCATCTCACTCTCTTTGAATCTTCTTTATCATGCTAAGAGGAGCAGGAAAAAGCAAAAAATTTCAGAATTGCGCCTTGCAATGCGGAGAAATTACTGTTTGTGCATTTACAAAATTCATTGATTTTTGCCATTGAAAAACATCATGTTATTCATATACCAGAAATGATTGAAGCTACTGACTGAAGGAAAGGATCTGGCATCTCACTCTCTTTGAATCTTCTTTATCATGCTAAGAGGAGCAGGAAAAAGCAAAAAATTTCAGAATTGCACCTTGCAATGCGGAGAAATTACTGTTTGTGCATTTACAATATTCATTGATTTTTGCCATTGAAAAACGTCCAGAAATGATTGAAGCTACTGACTGAATGAAAGGAGCTGGCATCTCACTCTCTTTGAATCTTCTTTATCATGCTAAGAGGAGCAGGAAAAAGCAAAAAATTTCAGAATTGCACATTGCAATGCGGAGAAATTACTGTTTGTGCATTTACAATATTCATTGATTTTTGCCATTGAAAAACGTCCAGAAATGATTGAAGCTACTGACTGAATGAAAGGAGCTGGCATCTCACTCTCTTTGAATCTTCTTTATCATGCTAAGAGGAGCAGGAAAAAGCAAAAAATTTCAGAATTG
The DNA here is from genome assembly GCF_046119375.1 of Phyllobates terribilis. NCBI lineage: Eukaryota > Metazoa > Chordata > Amphibia > Anura > Dendrobatidae > Phyllobates > Phyllobates terribilis. The sequence goes on along the minus strand of NW_027364666.1, from coordinate 71,241 downwards.
CACCTTGCAATGCGGAGAAATTACTGTTTGTGCATTTACAATATTCATTGATTTTTGCCATTGAAAAATGTCCAGAAATGATTGAAGCTACTGACTGAATGAAAGGAGCTGGCATCTCACTCTCTTTGAATCTTCTTTATCATGCTAAGAGGAGCAGGAAAAAGCAAAAAATTTCAGAATTGCGCCTTGCAATGCGGAGAAATTACTGTTTGTGCATTTACAAAATTCATTGATTTTTGCCATTGAAAAACATCATGTTATTCATATACCAGAAATGATTGAAGCTACTGACTGAAGGAAAGGATCTGGCATCTCACTCTCTTTGAATCTTCTTTATCATGCTAAGAGGAGCAGGAAAAAGCAAAAAGTTTCAGAATTGCACCTTGCAATGCGGAGAAATTACTGTTTGTGCATTTACAATATTCATTGGTTTTTGCCATTGAAAAACGTCCAGAAATGATTGAAGCTACTGACTGAATGAAAGGAGCTGGCATCTCACTCTCTTTGAATCTTCTTTATCATGCTAAGAGGAGCAGGAAAAAGCAAAAAATTTCAGAATTGCACCTTGCAATGCGGAGAAATTACTGTTTGTGCATTTACAATATTCATTGATTTTTGCGATTGAAAAACATCATGTTATTCATATACCAGAAATGATTGAAGCTACTGACTGAATGAAAGGAGCTGGCATCTCACTCTCTTTGAATCTTCTTTATCATGCTAAGAGGAGCAGGAAAAAGTAAAAAATTTCAGAATTGCACCTTGCAATGCGGAGAAATTACTGATTGTGCATTTACAATATTCAATGATTTTTGCCATTGAAAAACGTCCAGAAATGATTAAAGCTACTGACTGAATGAAAGGAGCTGGCATCTCACTCTCTTTGAATCTTCTTTATCATGCTAAGAGGAGCAGGAAAAAGCAAAAAATTTCAGAATTGCACCTTGCAATGCGGAGAAATTACTGTTTGTGCATTTACAATATTCATTGATTTTTGCCATTGAAAAACGTCCAGAAATGATTGAAGCTACTGACTGAATGAAAGGAGCTGGCATCTCACTCTCTTTGAATCTTCTTTATCATGCTAAGAGGAGCAGGAAAAAGCAAAAAATTTCAGAATTGCACCTTGCAATGCGGAGAAATTACTGTTTGTGCATTTACAATATTCATTGATTTTTGCCATTGAAAAACATCATGTTATTCATATACCAGAAATGATTGAAGCTACTGACTGAATGAAAGGAGCTGGCATCTCACTCTCTTTGAATCTTCTTTATCATGCTAAGAGGAGCAGGAAAAAGTAAAAAATTTCAGAATTGCGCCTTGCAATGCGGAGAAATTACTGTTTGTGCATTTACAAAATTCATTGATTTTTGCCATTGAAAAACATCATGTTATTCATATACCAGAAATGATTGAAGCTACTGACTGAAGGAAAGGATCTGGCATCTCACTCTCTTTGAATCTTCTTTATCATGCTTAGAGGAGCAGGAAAAAGCAAAGAATTTCAGAATTGCACCTTGCAATGCGGAGAAATTACTGTTTGTGCATTTACAATATTCATTGATTTTTGCCATTGAAAAACGTCCAGAAATGATTGAAGCTACTGACTGAATGAAAGGAGCTGGCATCTCACTCTCTTTGAATCTTCTTTATCATGCTAAGAGGAGCAGGAAAAAGCAAAAAATTTCAGAATTGCACCTTGCAATGCGGAGAAATTACTGTTTGTGCATTTACAATATTCATTGATTTTTGCGATTGAAAAACATCATGTTATTCATATACCAGAAATGATTGAAGCTACTGACTGAATGAAAGGAGCTGGCATCTCACTCTCTTTGAATCTTCTTTATTATGCTAAGAGGAGCAGGAAAAAGTAAAAAATTTCAGAATTGCACCTTGCAATGCGGAGAAATTACTGTTTGTGCATTTACAATATTCATTGATTTTTGCCATTGAAAAACGTCCAGAAATGATTGAAGCTACTGACTGAATGAAAGGAGCTGGCATCTCACTCTCTTTGAATCTTCTTTATCATGCTAAGAGGAGCAGGAAAAAGCAAAAAATTTCAGAATTGCACCTTGCAATGCGGAGAAATTACTGTTTGTGCATTTACAATATTCATTGATTTTTGCTATTGAAAAACATCATGTTATTCATATACCAGAAATGATTGAAGCTACTGACTGAATGAAAGGAGCTGGCATCTCACTCTCTTTGAATCTTCTTTATCATGCTAAGAGGAGCAGGAAAAAGCAAAAAATTTCAGAATTACACCTTGCAATGCGGAGAAATTACAGTTTGTGCATTTACAATATTCATTGATTTTTGCCATTGAAAAACGTCCAGAAATGATTGAAGCTACTGACTGAATGAAAGGAGCTGGCATCTCACTCTCTTTGAATCTTCTTTATCATGCTAAGAGGAGCAGGAAAAAGCAAAAAATTTCAGAATTGCACCTTGCAATGCGGAGAAATTACTGTTTGTGCATTTACAATATTCATTGATTTTTGCCATTGAAAAACGTCCAGAAATGATTGAAGGTACTGACTGAATGAAAGGAGCTGGCATCTCACTCTCTTTGAATCTTCTTTATCATGCTAAGAGGAGCAGGAAAAAGCAAAAAATTTCAGAATTGCACCTTGCAATGCGGAGAAATTACTGTTTGTGCATTTACAATATTCATTGATTTTTGCGATTGAAAAACATCATGTTATTCATATACCAGAAATGATTGAAGCTACTGAGTGAATGAAAGGAGCTGGCATCTCACTCTCTTTGAATCTTCTTTATCATGCTTAGAGGAGCAGGAAAAAGCAAAGAATTTCAGAATTGCACCTTGCAATGCGGAGAAATTACTGTTTGTGCATTTACAATATTCATTGATTTTTGCCATTGAAAAACGTCCAGAAATGATTGAAGCTACTGACTGAATGAAAGGAGCTGGCATCTCACTCTCTTTGAATCTTCTTTATCATGCTAAGAGGAGCAGGAAAAAGCAAAAAAATTCAGAATTGCACCTTGCAATGCGGAGAAATTACTGTTTGTGCATTTACAATATTCATTGATTTTTGCGATTGAAAAACATCATGTTATTCATATACCAGAAATGATTGAAGCTACTGACTGAATGAAAGGAGCTGGCATCTCACTCTCTTTGAATCTTCTTTATCATGCTAAGAGGAGCAGGAAAAAGTAAAAAATTTCAGAATTGCACCTTGCAATGCGGAGAAATTACTGTTTGTGCATTTACAATATTCATTGATTTTTGCCATTGAAAAACGTACAGAAATGATTGAAGCTACTGACTGAATGAAAGGAGCTGGCATCTCACTCTCTTTGAATCTTCTTTATCATGCTAAGAGGAGCAGGAAAAAGCAAAAAATTTCAGACTTGCACCTTGCAATGCGGAGAAATTACTGTTTGGGCATTTACAATATTCATTGATTTTTGCTATTGAAAAACATCATGTTATTCATATACCAGAAATGATTGAAGCTACTGACTGAATGAAAGGAGCTGGCATCTCACTCTCTTTGAATCTTCTTTATCATGCTAAGAGGAGCAGGAAAAAGCAAAAAATTTCAGAATTGCACCTTGCAATGCGGAGAAATTACAGTTTGTGCATTTACAATATTCATTGATTTTTGCCATTGAAAAACGTCCAGAAATGATTGAAGCTACTGACTGAATGAAAGGAGCTGGCATCTCACTCTCTTTGAATCTTCTTTATCATGCTAAGAGGAGCAGGAAAAAGCAAAAAATTTCAGAATTGCACCTTGCAATGCGGAGAAATTACTGTTTGTGCATTTACAATATTCATTGATTTTTGCCATTGAAAAACGTCCAGAAATGATTGAAGGTACTGACTGAATGAAAGGAGCTGGCATCTCACTCTCTTTGAATCTTCTTTATCATGCTAAGAGGAGCAGGAAAAAGCAAAAAATTTCAGAATTGCACCTTGCAGTGCGGAGAAATTACTGTTTGTGCATTTACAATATTCATTAATTTTTGCGATTGAAAAACATCATGTTATTCATATACCAGAAATGATTGAAGCTACTGACTGAATGAAAGGAGCTGGCATCTCACTCTCTTTGAATCTTCTTTATCATGCTAAGAGGAGCAGGAAAAAGTAAAAAATTTCAGAATTGCACCTTGCAATGCGGAGAAATTACTGTTTGTGCATTTACAATATTCAATGATTTTTGCCATTGAAAAACGTCCAGAAATGATTGAAGCTACTGACTGAATGAAAGGAGCTGGCATCTCACTCTCTTTGAATCTTGTTTATCATGCTAAGAGGAGCAGGAAAAAGCAAAAAATTTCAGAATTGCACCTTGCAATGCGGAGAAATTACTGTTTGTGCATTTACAATATTCATTGATTTTTGCCATTGAAAAACGTCCAGAAATGATTGAAGCTACTGACTGAATGAAAGGAGCTGGCATCTCACTCTCTTTGAATCTTCTTTATCATGCTAAGAGGAGCAGGAAAAAGCAAAAAATTTCAGAATTGCACCTTGCAATGCGGAGAAATTACTGTTTGTGCATTTACAATATTCATTGATTTTTGCCATTGAAAAACATCATGTTATTCATATACCAGAAATGATTGAAGCTACTGACTGAATGAAAGGAGCTGGCATCTCACTCTCTTTGAATCTTCTTTATCATGCTAAGAGGAGCAGGAAAAAGTAAAAAATTTCAGAATTGCACCTTGCAATGCGGAGAAATTACTGTTTGTGCATTTATAATATTCAATGATTTTTTCCATTGAAAAACGTCCAGAAATGATTGAAGCTACTGACTGAACGAAAGGAGCTGGCATCTCACTCTCTTTGAATCTTCTTTATCATGCTAAGAGGAGCAGGAAAAAGCAAAAAATTTCAGAATTGCACCTTGCAATGCGGAGAAATTACTGTTTGTGCATTTACAATATTCATTGATTTTTGCCATTGAAAAACATCATGTTATTCATGTACCAGAAATGTTTGAAGCTACTGACTGAATGAAAGTAGCTGGCATCTCACTCTCTTTGAATCTTCTTTATCATGCTAAGAGGAGCAGGAAAAAGCAAAAAATTTCAGAATTGCACATTGCAATGCGGAGAAATTACTGTTTGTGCATTTACAATATTCATTGATTTTTGCCATTGAAAAACGTCCAGAAATGATTGAAGCTACTGACTGAATGAAAGGAGCTGGCATCTCACTCTCTTTGAATCTTCTTTATCATGCTAAGAGGAGCAGGAAAAAGCAAAAAATTTCAGAATTGCACCTTGCAATGCGGAGAAATTACTGTTTGTGCATTTACAATATTCATTGATTTTTGCCATTGAAAAACGTCCAGAAATGATTGAAGCTACTGACTGAATGAAAGGAGCTGGCATCTCACTCTCTTTGAATCTTCTTTATCATGCTAAGAGGAGCAGGAAAAAGCAAAAAATTTCAGAATTGCACCTTGCAATGCGGAGAAATTACTGTTTGTGCATTTACAATATTCATTGATTTTTGCCATTGAAAAATGTCCAGAAATGATTGAAGCTACTGACTGAATGAAAGGAGCTGGCATCTCACTCTCTTTGAATCTTCTTTATCATGCTAAGAGGAGTAGGAAAAAGCAAAAAATTTCAGAATTGCGCCTTGCAATGCGGAGAAATTACTGTTTGTGCATTTACAAAATTCATTGATTTTTGCCATTGAAAAACATCATGTTATTCATATACCAGAAATGATTGAAGCTACTGACTGAAGGAAAGGATCTGGCATCTCACTCTCTTTGAATCTTCTTTATCATGCTAAGAGGAGCAGGAAAAAGCAAAAAATTTCAGAATTGCACCTTGCAATGCGGAGAAATTACTGTTTGCATTTACAATATTCATTGATTTTTGCCATTGAAAAACGTCCAGAAATGATTGAAGCTACTGACTGAATGAAAGGAGCTGGCATCTCACTCTCTTTGAATCTTCTTTATCATGCTAAGAGGAGCAGGAAAAAGCAAAAAATTTCAGAATTGCACCTTGCAGTGCGGAGAAATTACTGTTTGTGCATTTACAATATTCATTGATTTTTGCCATTGAAAAACGTCCAGAAATGATTGAAGGTACTGACTGAATGAAAGGAGCTGGCATCTCACTCTCTTTGAATCTTCTTTATCATGCTAAGAGGAGCAGGAAAAAGCAAAAAATTTCAGAATTGCACCTTGCAGTGCGGAGAAATTACTGTTTGTGCATTTACAATATTCATTAATTTTTGCGATTGAAAAACATCATGTTATTCATATACCAGAAATGATTGAAGCTACTGACTGAATGAAAGGAGCTGGCATCTCACTCTCTTTGAATCTTCTTTATCATGCTAAGAGGAGCAGGAAAAAGTAAAAAATTTCAGAATTGCACCTTGCAATGCGGAGAAATTACTGTTTGTGCATTTACAATATTCAATGATTTTTGCCATTGAAAAACGTCCAGAAATGATTGAAGCTACTGACTGAATGAAAGGAGCTGGCATCTCACTCTCTTTGAATCTTGTTTATCATGCTAAGAGGAGCAGGAAAAAGCAAAAAATTTCAGAATTGCACCTTGCAATGCGGAGAAATTACTGTTTGTGCATTTACAATATTCATTGATTTTTGCCATTGAAAAACGTCCAGAAATGATTGAAGCTACTGACTGAATGAAAGGAGCTGGCATCTCACTCTCTTTGAATCTTCTTTATCATGCTAAGAGGAGCAGGAAAAAGCAAAAAATTTCAGAATTGCACCTTGCAATGCGGAGAAATTACTGTTTGTGCATTTACAATATTCATTGATTTTTGCCATTGAAAAACATCATGTTATTCATATACCAGAAATGATTGAAGCTACTGACTGAATGAAAGGAGCTGGCATCTCACTCTCTTTGAATCTTCTTTATCATGCTAAGAGGAGCAGGAAAAAGTAAAAAATTTCAGAATTGCACCTTGCAATGCGGAGAAATTACTGTTTGTGCATTTATAATATTCAATGATTTTTTCCATTGAAAAACGTCCAGAAATGATTGAAGCTACTGACTGAACGAAAGGAGCTGGCATCTCACTCTCTTTGAATCTTCTTTATCATGCTAAGAGGAGCAGGAAAAAGCAAAAAATTTCAGAATTGCACCTTGCAATGCGGAGAAATTACTGTTTGTGCATTTACAATATTCATTGATTTTTGCCATTGAAAAACATCATGTTATTCATGTACCAGAAATGTTTGAAGCTACTGACTGAATGAAAGTAGCTGGCATCTCACTCTCTTTGAATCTTCTTTATCATGCTAAGAGGAGCAGGAAAAAGCAAAAAATTTCAGAATTGCACATTGCAATGCGGAGAAATTACTGTTTGTGCATTTACAATATTCATTGATTTTTGCCATTGAAAAACGTCCAGAAATGATTGAAGCTACTGACTGAATGAAAGGAGCTGGCATCTCACTCTCTTTGAATCTTCTTTATCATGCTAAGAGGAGCAGGAAAAAGCAAAAAATTTCAGAATTGCACCTTGCAATGCGGAGAAATTACTGTTTGTGCATTTACAATATTCATTGATTTTTGCCATTGAAAAACGTCCAGAAATGATTGAAGCTACTGACTGAATGAAAGGAGCTGGCATCTCACTCTCTTTGAATCTTCTTTATCATGCTAAGAGGAGCAGGAAAAAGCAAAAAATTTCAGAATTGCACCTTGCAATGCGGAGAAATTACTGTTTGTGCATTTACAATATTCATTGATTTTTGCCATTGAAAAATGTCCAGAAATGATTGAAGCTACTGACTGAATGAAAGGAGCTGGCATCTCACTCTCTTTGAATCTTCTTTATCATGCTAAGAGGAGTAGGAAAAAGCAAAAAATTTCAGAATTGCGCCTTGCAATGCGGAGAAATTACTGTTTGTGCATTTACAAAATTCATTGATTTTTGCCATTGAAAAACATCATGTTATTCATATACCAGAAATGATTGAAGCTACTGACTGAAGGAAAGGATCTGGCATCTCACTCTCTTTGAATCTTCTTTATCATGCTAAGAGGAGCAGGAAAAAGCAAAAAATTTCAGAATTGCACCTTGCAATGCGGAGAAATTACTGTTTGCATTTACAATATTCATTGATTTTTGCCATTGAAAAACGTCCAGAAATGATTGAAGCTACTGACTGAATGAAAGGAGCTGGCATCTCACTCTCTTTGAATCTTCTTTATCATGCTAAGAGGAGCAGGAAAAAGCAAAAAATTTCAGAATTGCACATTGCAATGCGGAGAAATTACTGTTTGTGCATTTACAATATTCATTGATTTTTGCCATTGAAAAACGTCCAGAAATGATTGAAGCTACTGACTGAATGAAAGGAGCTGGCATCTCACTCTCTTTGAATCTTCTTTATCATGCTAAGAGGAGCAGGAAAAAGCAAAAAATTTCAGAATTGCACCTTGCAATGCGGAGAAATTACTGTTTGTGCATTTACAATATTCATTGATTTTTGCCATTGAAAAATGTCCAGAAATGATTGAAGCTACTGACTGAATGAAAGGAGCTGGCATCTCACTCTCTTTGAATCTTCTTTATCATGCTAAGAGGAGCAGGAAAAAGCAAAAAATTTCAGAATTGCGCCTTGCAATGCGGAGAAATTACTGTTTGTGCATTTACAAAATTCATTGATTTTTGCCATTGAAAAACATCATGTTATTCATATACCAGAAATGATTGAAGCTACTGACTGAAGGAAAGGATCTGGCATCTCACTCTCTTTGAATCTTCTTTATCATGCTAAGAGGAGCAGGAAAAAGCAAAAAGTTTCAGAATTGCACCTTGCAATGCGGAGAAATTACTGTTTGTGCATTTACAATATTCATTGGTTTTTGCCATTGAAAAACGTCCAGAAATGATTGAAGCTACTGACTGAATGAAAGGAGCTGGCATCTCACTCTCTTTGAATCTTCTTTATCATGCTAAGAGGAGCAGGAAAAAGCAAAAAATTTCAGAATTGCACCTTGCAATGCGGAGAAATTACTGTTTGTGCATTTACAATATTCATTGATTTTTGCGATTGAAAAACATCATGTTATTCATATACCAGAAATGATTGAAGCTACTGACTGAATGAAAGGAGCTGGCATCTCACTCTCTTTGAATCTTCTTTATCATGCTAAGAGGAGCAGGAAAAAGTAAAAAATTTCAGAATTGCACCTTGCAATGCGGAGAAATTACTGATTGTGCATTTACAATATTCAATGATTTTTGCCATTGAAAAACGTCCAGAAATGATTAAAGCTACTGACTGAATGAAAGGAGCTGGCATCTCACTCTCTTTGAATCTTCTTTATCATGCTAAGAGGAGCAGGAAAAAGCAAAAAATTTCAGAATTGCACCTTGCAATGCGGAGAAATTACTGTTTGTGCATTTACAATATTCATTGATTTTTGCCATTGAAAAACGTCCAGAAATGATTGAAGCTACTGACTGAATGAAAGGAGCTGGCATCTCACTCTCTTTGAATCTTCTTTATCATGCTAAGAGGAGCAGGAAAAAGCAAAAAATTTCAGAATTGCACCTTGCAATGCGGAGAAATTACTGTTTGTGCATTTACAATATTCATTGATTTTTGCCATTGAAAAACATCATGTTATTCATATACCAGAAATGATTGAAGCTACTGACTGAATGAAAGGAGCTGGCATCTCACTCTCTTTGAATCTTCTTTATCATGCTAAGAGGAGCAGGAAAAAGTAAAAAATTTCAGAATTGCGCCTTGCAATGCGGAGAAATTACTGTTTGTGCATTTACAAAATTCATTGATTTTTGCCATTGAAAAACATCATGTTATTCATATACCAGAAATGATTGAAGCTACTGACTGAAGGAAAGGATCTGGCATCTCACTCTCTTTGAATCTTCTTTATCATGCTTAGAGGAGCAGGAAAAAGCAAAGAATTTCAGAATTGCACCTTGCAATGCGGAGAAATTACTGTTTGTGCATTTACAATATTCATTGATTTTTGCCATTGAAAAACGTCCAGAAATGATTGAAGCTACTGACTGAATGAAAGGAGCTGGCATCTCACTCTCTTTGAATCTTCTTTATCATGCTAAGAGGAGCAGGAAAAAGCAAAAAATTTCAGAATTGCACCTTGCAATGCGGAGAAATTACTGTTTGTGCATTTACAATATTCATTGATTTTTGCGATTGAAAAACATCATGTTATTCATATACCAGAAATGATTGAAGCTACTGACTGAATGAAAGGAGCTGGCATCTCACTCTCTTTGAATCTTCTTTATCATGCTAAGAGGAGCAGGAAAAAGTAAAAAATTTCAGAATTGCACCTTGCAATGCGGAGAAATTACTGTTTGTGCATTTACAATATTCATTGATTTTTGCCATTGAAAAACGTCCAGAAATGATTGAAGCTACTGACTGAATGAAAGGAGCTGGCATCTCACTCTCTTTGAATCTTCTTTATCATGCTAAGAGGAGCAGGAAAAAGCAAAAAATTTCAGAATTGCACCTTGCAATGCGGAGAAATTACTGTTTGTGCATTTACAATATTCATTGATTTTTGCTATTGAAAAACATCATGTTATTCATATACCAGAAATGATTGAAGCTACTGACTGAATGAAAGGAGCTGGCATCTCACTCTCTTTGAATCTTCTTTATCATGCTAAGAGGAGCAGGAAAAAGCAAAAAATTTCAGAATTGCACCTTGCAATGCGGAGAAATTACAGTTTGTGCATTTACAATATTCATTGATTTTTGCCATTGAAAAACGTCCAAAAATGATTGAAGCTACTGACTGAATGATAGGAGCTGGCATCTCACTCTCTTTGAATCTTCTTTATCATGCTAAGAGGAGCAGGAAAAAGCAAAAAATTTCAGAATTGCACCTTGCAATGCGGAGAAATTACTGTTTGTGCATTTACAATATTCATTGATTTTTGCCATTGAAAAACGTCCAGAAATGATTGAAGCTACTGACAGAATGAAAGGAGCTGGCATCTCACTCTCTTTGAATCTTCTTTATCATGCTAAGAGGAGCAGGAAAAAGCAAAAAATTTCAGAATTGCACCTTGCAATGCGGAGAAATTACTGTTTGTGCATTTACAATATTCATTGATTTTTGCCATTGAAAAATGTCCAGAAATGATTGAAGCTACTGACTGAATGAAAGGAGCTGGCATCTCACTCTCTTTGAATCTTCTTTATCATGCTAAGAGGAGCAGGAAAAAGCAAAAAATTTCAGAATTGCACCTTGCAATGCGGAGAAATTACTGTTTGTGCATTTACAAAATTCATTGATTTTTGCCATTGAAAAACATCATGTTATTCATATACCAGAAATGATTGAAGCTACTGACTGAAGGAAAGGATCTGGCATCTCACTCTCTTTGAATCTTCTTTATCATGCTTAGAGGAGCAGGAAAAAGCAAAAAATTTCAGAATTGCACCTTGCAATGCGGAGAAATTACTGTTTGTGCATTTACAATATTCATTGATTTTTGCCATTGAAAAACGTCCAGAAATGATTGAAGCTACTGACTGAATGAAAGGAGCTGGCATCTCACTCTCTTTGAATCTTCTTTATCATGCTAAGAGGAGCAGGAAAAAGCAAAAAATTTCAGAATTGCACCTTGCAATGCGGAGAAATTACTGTTTGTGCATTTACAATATTCATTGATTTTTGCGATTGAAAAACATCATGTTATTCATATACCAGAAATGATTGAAGCTACTGACTGAATGAAAGGAGCTGGCATCTCACTCTCTTTGAATCTTCTTTATCATGCTAAGAGGAGCAGGAAAAAGTAAAAAATTTCAGAATTGCACCTTGCAATGCGGAGAAATTACTGTTTGTGCATTTACAATATTCAATGATTTTTGCCATTGAAAAACGTCCAGAAATGATTGAAGCTACTGACTGAATGAAAGGAGCTGGCATCTCACTCTCTTTGAATCTTGTTTATCATGCTAAGAGGAGCAGGAAAAAGCAAAAAATTTCAGAATTGCACCTTGCAATGCGGAGAAATTACTGTTTGTGCATTTACAATATTCATTGATTTTTGCCATTGAAAAACGTCCAGAAATGATTGAAGCTACTGACTGAATGAAAGGAGCTGGCATCTCACTCTCTTTGAATCTTCTTTATCATGCTAAGAGGAGCAGGAAAAAGCAAAAAATTTCAGAATTGCACCTTGCAATGCGGAGAAATTACTGTTTGTGCATTTACAATATTCATTGATTTTTGCCATTGAAAAACATCATGTTATTCATATACCAGAAATGATTGAAGCTACTGACTGAATGAAAGGAGCTGGCATCTCACTCTCTTTGAATCTTCTTTATCATGCTAAGAGGAGCAGGAAAAAGTAAAAAATTTCAGAATTGCACCTTGCAATGCGGAGAAATTACTGTTTGTGCATTTATAATATTCAATGATTTTTGCCATTGAAAAACGTCCAGAAATGATTGAAGCTACTGACTGAACGAAAGGAGCTGGCATCTCACTCTCTTTGAATCTTCTTTATCATGCTAAGAGGAGCAGGAAAAAGCAAAAAATTTCAGAATTGCACATTGCAATGCGGAGAAATTACTGTTTGTGCATTTACAATATTCATTGATTTTTGCCATTGAAAAACGTCCAGAAATGATTGAAGCTACTGACTGAATGAAAGGAGCTGGCATCTCACTCTCTTTGAATCTTCTTTATCATGCTAAGAGGAGCAGGAAAAAGCAAAAAATTTCAGAATTGCACCTTGCAATGCGGAGAAATTACTGTTTGTGCATTTACAATATTCATTGATTTTTGCCATTGAAAAATGTCCAGAAATGATTGAAGCTACTGACTGAATGAAAGGAGCTGGCATCTCACTCTCTTTGAATCTTCTTTATCATGCTAAGAGGAGCAGGAAAAAGCAAAAAATTTCAGAATTGCGCCTTGCAATGCGGAGAAATTACTGTTTGTGCATTTACAAAATTCATTGATTTTTGCCATTGAAAAACATCATGTTATTCATATACCAGAAATGATTGAAGCTACTGACTGAAGGAAAGGATCTGGCATCTCACTCTCTTTGAATCTTCTTTATCATGCTAAGAGGAGCAGGAAAAAGCAAAAAGTTTCAGAATTGCACCTTGCAATGCGGAGAAATTACTGTTTGTGCATTTACAATATTCATTGGTTTTTGCCATTGAAAAACGTCCAGAAATGATTGAAGCTACTGACTGAATGAAAGGAGCTGGCATCTCACTCTCTTTGAATCTTCTTTATCATGCTAAGAGGAGCAGGAAAAAGCAAAAAATTTCAGAATTGCACCTTGCAATGCGGAGAAATTACTGTTTGTGCATTTACAATATTCATTGATTTTTGCGATTGAAAAACATCATGTTATTCATATACCAGAAATGATTGAAGCTACTGACTGAATGAAAGGAGCTGGCATCTCACTCTCTTTGAATCTTCTTTATCATGCTAAGAGGAGCAGGAAAAAGTAAAAAATTTCAGAATTGCACCTTGCAATGCGGAGAAATTACTGATTGTGCATTTACAATATTCAATGATTTTTGCCATTGAAAAACGTCCAGAAATGATTAAAGCTACTGACTGAATGAAAGGAGCTGGCATCTCACTCTCTTTGAATCTTCTTTATCATGCTAAGAGGAGCAGGAAAAAGCAAAAAATTTCAGAATTGCACCTTGCAATGCGGAGAAATTACTGTTTGTGCATTTACAATATTCATTGATTTTTGCCATTGAAAAACGTCCAGAAATGATTGAAGCTACTGACTGAATGAAAGGAGCTGGCATCTCACTCTCTTTGAATCTTCTTTATCATGCTAAGAGGAGCAGGAAAAAGCAAAAAATTTCAGAATTGCACCTTGCAATGCGGAGAAATTACTGTTTGTGCATTTACAATATTCATTGATTTTTGCCATTGAAAAACATCATGTTATTCATATACCAGAAATGATTGAAGCTACTGACTGAATGAAAGGAGCTGGCATCTCACTCTCTTTGAATCTTCTTTATCATGCTAAGAGGAGCAGGAAAAAGTAAAAAATTTCAGAATTGCGCCTTGCAATGCGGAGAAATTACTGTTTGTGCATTTACAAAATTCATTGATTTTTGCCATTGAAAAACATCATGTTATTCATATACCAGAAATGATTGAAGCTACTGACTGAAGGAAAGGATCTGGCATCTCACTCTCTTTGAATCTTCTTTATCATGCTTAGAGGAGCAGGAAAAAGCAAAGAATTTCAGAATTGCACCTTGCAATGCGGAGAAATTACTGTTTGTGCATTTACAATATTCATTGATTTTTGCCATTGAAAAACGTCCAGAAATGATTGAAGCTACTGACTGAATGAAAGGAGCTGGCATCTCACTCTCTTTGAATCTTCTTTATCATGCTAAGAGGAGCAGGAAAAAGCAAAAAATTTCAGAATTGCACCTTGCAATGCGGAGAAATTACTGTTTGTGCATTTACAATATTCATTGATTTTTGCGATTGAAAAACATCATGTTATTCATATACCAGAAATGATTGAAGCTACTGACTGAATGAAAGGAGCTGGCATCTCACTCTCTTTGAATCTTCTTTATCATGCTAAGAGGAGCAGGAAAAAGTAAAAAATTTCAGAATTGCACCTTGCAATGCGGAGAAATTACTGTTTGTGCATTTACAATATTCATTGATTTTTGCCATTGAAAAACGTCCAGAAATGATTGAAGCTACTGACTGAATGAAAGGAGCTGGCATCTCACTCTCTTTGAATCTTCTTTATCATGCTAAGAGGAGCAGGAAAAAGCAAAAAATTTCAGAATTGCACCTTGCAATGCGGAGAAATTACTGTTTGTGCATTTACAATATTCATTGATTTTTGCTATTGAAAAACATCATGTTATTCATATACCAGAAATGATTGAAGCTACTGACTGAATGAAAGGAGCTGGCATCTCACTCTCTTTGAATCTTCTTTATCATGCTAAGAGGAGCAGGAAAAAGCAAAAAATTTCAGAATTGCACCTTGCAATGCGGAGAAATTACAGTTTGTGCATTTACAATATTCATTGATTTTTGCCATTGAAAAACGTCCAAAAATGATTGAAGCTACTGACTGAATGATAGGAGCTGGCATCTCACTCTCTTTGAATCTTCTTTATCATGCTAAGAGGAGCAGGAAAAAGCAAAAAATTTCAGAATTGCACCTTGCAATGCGGAGAAATTACTGTTTGTGCATTTACAATATTCATTGATTTTTGCCATTGAAAAACGTCCAGAAATGATTGAAGCTACTGACAGAATGAAAGGAGCTGGCATCTCACTCTCTTTGAATCTTCTTTATCATGCTAAGAGGAGCAGGAAAAAGCAAAAAATTTCAGAATTGCACCTTGCAATGCGGAGAAATTACTGTTTGTGCATTTACAATATTCATTGATTTTTGCCATTGAAAAATGTCCAGAAATGATTGAAGCTACTGACTGAATGAAAGGAGCTGGCATCTCACTCTCTTTGAATCTTCTTTATCATGCTAAGAGGAGCAGGAAAAAGCAAAAAATTTCAGAATTGCACCTTGCAATGCGGAGAAATTACTGTTTGTGCATTTACAAAATTCATTGATTTTTGCCATTGAAAAACATCATGTTATTCATATACCAGAAATGATTGAAGCTACTGACTGAAGGAAAGGATCTGGCATCTCACTCTCTTTGAATCTTCTTTATCATGCTTAGAGGAGCAGGAAAAAGCAAAAAATTTCAGAATTGCACCTTGCAATGCGGAGAAATTACTGTTTGTGCATTTACAATATTCATTGATTTTTGCCATTGAAAAACGTCCAGAAATGATTGAAGCTACTGACTGAATGAAAGGAGCTGGCATCTCACTCTCTTTGAATCTTCTTTATCATGCTAAGAGGAGCAGGAAAAAGCAAAAAATTTCAGAATTGCACCTTGCAATGCGGAGAAATTACTGTTTGTGCATTTACAATATTCATTGATTTTTGCGATTGAAAAACATCATGTTATTCATATACCAGAAATGATTGAAGCTACTGACTGAATGAAAGGAGCTGGCATCTCACTCTCTTTGAATCTTCTTTATCATGCTAAGAGGAGCAGGAAAAAGTAAAAAATTTCAGAATTGCACCTTGCAATGCGGAGAAATTACTGTTTGTGCATTTACAATATTCAATGATTTTTGCCATTGAAAAACGTCCAGAAATGATTGAAGCTACTGACTGAATGAAAGGAGCTGGCATCTCACTCTCTTTGAATCTTGTTTATCATGCTAAGAGGAGCAGGAAAAAGCAAAAAATTTCAGAATTGCACCTTGCAATGCGGAGAAATTACTGTTTGTGCATTTACAATATTCATTGATTTTTGCCATTGAAAAACGTCCAGAAATGATTGAAGCTACTGACTGAATGAAAGGAGCTGGCATCTCACTCTCTTTGAATCTTCTTTATCATGCTAAGAGGAGCAGGAAAAAGCAAAAAATTTCAGAATTGCACCTTGCAATGCGGAGAAATTACTGTTTGTGCATTTACAATATTCATTGATTTTTGCCATTGAAAAACATCATGTTATTCATATACCAGAAATGATTGAAGCTACTGACTGAATGAAAGGAGCTGGCATCTCACTCTCTTTGAATCTTCTTTATCATGCTAAGAGGAGCAGGAAAAAGTAAAAAATTTCAGAATTGCACCTTGCAATGCGGAGAAATTACTGTTTGTGCATTTATAATATTCAATGATTTTTGCCATTGAAAAACGTCCAGAAATGATTGAAGCTACTGACTGAACGAAAGGAGCTGGCATCTCACTCTCTTTGAATCTTCTTTATCATGCTAAGAGGAGCAGGAAAAAGCAAAAAATTTCAGAATTGCACCTTGCAATGCGGAGAAATTACTGTTTGTGCATTTACAATATTCATTGATTTTTGCCATTGAAAAACATCATGTTATTCATGTACCAGAAATGTTTGAAGCTACCGACTGAATGAAAGGAGCTGGCATCTCACTCTCTTTGAATCTTCTTTATCATGCTAAGAGGAGCAGGAAAAAGCAAAAAATTTCAGAATTGCACATTGCAATGCGGAGAAATTACTGTTTGTGCATTTACAATATTCATTGATTTTTGCCATTGAAAAACGTCCAGAAATGATTGAAGCTACTGACTGAATGAAAGGAGCTGGCATCTCACTCTCTTTGAATCTTCTTTATCATGCTAAGAGGAGCAGGAAAAAGCAAAAAATTTCAGAATTGCACCTTGCAATGCGGAGAAATTACTGTTTGTGCATTTACAATATTCATTGATTTTTGCCATTGAAAAACGTCCAGAAATGATTGAAGCTACTGACTGAATGAAAGGAGCTGGCATCTCACTCTCTTTGAATCTTCTTTATCATGCTAAGAGGAGCAGGAAAAAGCAAAAAATTTCAGAATTGCACCTTGCAATGCGGAGAAATTACTGTTTGTGCATTTACAATATTCATTGATTTTTGCCATTGAAAAATGTCCAGAAATGATTGAAGCTACTGACTGAATGAAAGGAGCTGGCATCTCACTCTCTTTGAATCTTCTTTATCATGCTAAGAGGAGCAGGAAAAAGCAAAAAATTTCAGAATTGCGCCTTGCAATGCGGAGAAATTACTGTTTGTGCATTTACAAAATTCATTGATTTTTGCCAT
The DNA here is from genome assembly GCF_046119375.1 of Phyllobates terribilis. Classification (NCBI taxonomy): domain Eukaryota; kingdom Metazoa; phylum Chordata; class Amphibia; order Anura; family Dendrobatidae; genus Phyllobates; species Phyllobates terribilis. Next base: position 53,536 of record NW_027364666.1, on the reverse strand, counting down.
TGAAAAACATCATGTTATTCATATACCAGAAATGATTGAAGCTACTGACTGAAGGAAAGGATCTGGCATCTCACTCTCTTTGAATCTTCTTTATCATGCTAAGAGGAGCAGGAAAAAGCAAAAAATTTCAGAATTGCACCTTGCAATGCGGAGAAATTACTGTTTGTGCATTTACAATATTCATTGATTTTTGCCATTGAAAAACGTCCAGAAATGATTGAAGCTACTGACTGAATGAAAGGAGCTGGCATCTCACTCTCTTTGAATCTTCTTTATCATGCTAAGAGGAGCAGGAAAAAGCAAAAAATTTCAGAATTGCACCTTGCAATGCGGAGAAATTACTGTTTGTGCATTTACAATATTCATTGATTTTTGCCATTGAAAAACGTCCAGAAATGATTGAAGCTACTGACTGAATGAAAGGAGCTGGCATCTCACTCTCTTTGAATCTTCTTTATCATGCTAAGAGGAGCAGGAAAAAGCAAAAAATTTCAGAATTGCACCTTGTAATGTGGAGATATTACTGTTTGTGCATTTACAATATTCATTGAATTTTGCCATTGAAAAACGTCCAGAAATGTTTGAAGCTACTGACTGAATGAAAGGAGCTGGCATCTCACTCTATTTGAATCTTCTTTATCATGCTAGGATTAGCAGGAAAAAGCAAAAAATTTCAGAATTGCACCTTGCAATGTGGAGATATTACTGTTTGTGCATTTACAATATTCATTGATTTTTGCCATTGAAAAACGTCCAGAAATGTTTATACCAGAAATGTTTGAAGCTACTGACTGAATGAAAGGAGCTGGCATCTCACTCTCTTTGAATCTTCTTTATCATGCTAAGAGGAGCAGGAAAAAGCAAAAAATTTCAGAATTGCACCTTGCAATGCGGAGAAATTACTTTTTGTGCATTTACAATATTCATTGATTTTTGCCATTGAAAAACGTCCAGAAATGACTGAAGCTACTGACTGAATGAAAGGAGCTGGCATCTCACTCTCTTTGAATCTTCTTTACCATGCTAAGAGGAGCAGGAAAAAGCAAAAAAATTCAGAATTGCACCTTGCAATGCGGAGAAATTACTGTTTGTGCATTTACAATATTCATTGATTTTTGCCATTGAAAAACGTCCAGAAATGATTGAAGCTACTGACTGAATGAAAGGAGCTGGCATCTCACTCTCTTTGAATCTTCTTTATCATGCTAGGAGTAGCAGGAAAAAGCAAAAAATTTCAGAATTGCACCTTGCAATGTGGAGATATTACTGTTTGTGCATTTACAATATTCATTGATTTTTGCCATTGAAAAACGTCCAGAAATGTTTGAAGCTACTGACTGAATGAAAGGAGCTGGCATCTCACTCTCTTTGAATCTTCTTTATCATGCTAGGATTAGCAGGAAAAAGCAAAAAATTTCAGAATTGCACCTTGCAATGTGGAGATATTACTGTTTGTGCATTTACAATATTCATTGATTTTTGCCATTGAAAAACATCATGTTATTCATATACCAGAAATGTTTGAAGCTACTGACTGAATGAAAGGAGCTGACATCTCACTCTCTTTGAATCTTCTTTATCATGCTAGGATTAGCAGGAAAAAGCAAAAAATTTCAGAATTGCACCTTGCAATGTGGAGATATTACTGTTTGTGCATTTACAATATTCATTGATTTTTGCCATTGAAAAACGTCCAGAAATGTTTGAAGCTACTGACTGAATGAAAGGAGCTGGCATCTCACTCTATTTGAATCTTCTTTATCATCCTAGGATTAGCAGGAAAAAGCAAAAAATTTCAGCATTGCACCTTGCAATGTGGAGATATTACTGTTTGTGCATTTACAATATTCATTGATTTTTGCCATTGAAAAACATCCAGAAATGTTTATACCAGAAATGTTTGAAGCTACTGACTGAATGAAAGGAGCTGGCATCTCACTCTCTTTGAATCTTCTTTATCATGCTAAGAGGAGCAGGAAAAAGCAAAAAATTTCAGAATTGCATCTTGCAATGCGGAGAAATTACTGTTTGTGCATTTACAATATTCATTGATTTTTGCCATTGAAAAACGTCCAGAAATGATTGAAGCTACTGACTGAATGAAAGGAGCTGGCATCTCACTCTCTTTGAATCTTCTTTATCATGCTAAGAGGAGCAGGAAAAAGCAAAAAATTTCAGAATTGCACCTTGCAATGCGGAGAAATTACTGTTTGTGCATTTACAATATTCATTGATTTTTGCCATTGAAAAACATCATGTTATTCATATACCAGAAATGATTGAAGCTACTGACTGAATGAAAGGAGCTGGCATCTCACTCTCTTTGAATCTTCTTTATCATGCTAAGAGGAGCAGGAAAAAGCAAAAAATTTCAGAATTGCACCTTGCAATGCGGAGAAATTACTGTTTGTGCATTTACAATATTCATTGATTTTTGCCATTGAAAAACATCCAGAAATGATTGAAGCTACTGACTGAATGAAAGGAGCTGGCATCTCACTCTCTTTGAATCTTCTTTATCATGCTAAGAGGAGCAGGAAAAAGCAAAAAATTTCAGAATTGCACCTTGCAATGCGGAGAAATTACTGTTTGTGCATTTACAATATTCATTGATTTTTGCCATTGAAAAACGTCCAGAAATGATTGAAGCTACTGACTGAATGAAAGGAGCTGGCATCTCACTCTCTTTGAATCTTCTTTATCATGCTAGGATTAGCAGGAAAAAGCAAAAAATTTCAGAATTGCACCTTGCAATGTGGAGATATTACTGTTTGTGCATTTACAATATTCATTGAATTTTGCCATTGAAAAACGTCCAGAAATGTTTGAAGCTACTGACTGAATGAAAGGAGCTGGCATCTCACTCTATTTGAATCTTCTTTATCATGCTAGGATTAGCAGGAAAAAGCAAAAAATTTCAGAATTGCACCTTGCAATGTGGAGATATTACTGTTTGTGCATTTACAATATTCATTGATTTTTGCCATTGAAAAACATCATGTTATTCATATACCAGAAATGTTTGAAGCTACTGACTGAATGAAAGGAGCTGACATCTCACTCTCTTTGAATCTTCTTTATCATGCTAGGATTAGCAGGAAAAAGCAAAAAATTTCAGAATTGCACCTTGCAATGTGGAGATATTACTGTTTGTGCATTTACAATATTCATTGATTTTTGCCATTGAAAAACGTCCAGAAATGTTTGAAGCTACTGACTGAATGAAAGGAGCTGGCATCTCACTCTATTTGAATCTTCTTTATCATCCTAGGATTAGCAGGAAAAAGCAAAAAATTTCAGCATTGCACCTTGCAATGTGGAGATATTACTGTTTGTGCATTTACAATATTCATTGATTTTTGCCATTGAAAAACATCCAGAAATGTTTATACCAGAAATGTTTGAAGCTACTGACTGAATGAAAGGAGCTGGCATCTCACTCTCTTTGAATCTTCTTTATCATGCTAAGAGGAGCAGGAAAAAGCAAAAAATTTCAGAATTGCACTTTGCAATGCGGAGAAATTACTGTTTGTGCATTTACAATATTCATTGATTTTTGCCATTGAAAAACGTCCAGAAATGACTGAAGCTACTGACTGAATGAAAGGAGCTGGCATCTCACTCTCTTTGAATCTTCTTTATCATGCTAAGAGGAGCAGGAAAAAGCAAAAAATTTCAGAATTGCATCTTGCAATGCGGAGAAATTACAGTTTGTGCATTTACAATATTCATTGATTTTTGCCATTGAAAAACGTCCAGAAATGATTGAAGCTACTGACTGAATGAAAGGAGCTGGCATCTCAATCTCTTTGAATCTTCTTTATCATGCTAAGAGGAGCAGGAAAAAGCAAAAAATTTCAGAATTGCACCTTGCAATGCGGAGAAATTACTGTTTGTGCATTTACAATATTCATTGATTTTTGCCATTGAAAAACATCATGTTATTCATATACCAGAAATGATTGAAGCTACTGACTGAATGAAAGGAGCTGGCATCTCACTCTCTTTGAATCTTCTTTATCATGCTAAGAGGAGCAGGAAAAAGCAAAAAATTTCAGAATTGCACCTTGCAATGCGGAGAAATTACTGTTTGTGCATTTACAATATTCATTGATTTTTGCCATTGAAAAACATCCAGAAATGATTGAAGCTACTGACTGAATGAAAGGAGCTGGCATCTCACTCTCTTTGAATCTTCTTTATCATGCTAAGAGGAGCAGGAAAAAGCAAAAAATTTCAGAATTGCACCTTGCAATGCGGAGAAATTACTGTTTGTGCATTTACAATATTCATTGATTTTTGCCATTGAAAAACGTCCAGAAATGATTGAAGCTACTGACTGAATGAAAGGAGCTGGCATCTCACTCTCTTTGAATCTTCTTTATCATGCTAGGATTAGCAGGAAAAAGCAAAAAATTTCAGAATTGCACCTTGCAATGTGGAGATATTACTGTTTGTGCATTTACAATATTCATTGAATTTTGCCATTGAAAAACGTCCAGAAATGTTTGAAGCTACTGACTGAATGAAAGGAGCTGACATCTCACTCTATTTGAATCTTCTTTATCATGCTAGGATTAGCAGGAAAAAGCAAAAAATTTCAGAATTGCACCTTGCAATGTGGAGATATTACTGTTTGTGCATTTACAATATTCATTGATTTTTGCCATTGAAAAACGTCCAGAAATGTTTATACCAGAAATGTTTGAAGCTACTGACTGAATGAAAGGAGCTGGCATCTCACTCTCTTTGAATCTTCTTTATCATGCTAAGAGGAGCAGGAAAAAGCAAAAAATTTCAGAATTGCACCTTGCAATGCGGAGAAATTACTTTTTGTGCATTTACAATATTCATTGATTTTTGCCATTGAAAAACGTCCAGAAATGACTGAAGCTACTGACTGAATGAAAGGAGCTGGCATCTCACTCTCTTTGAATCTTCTTTACCATGCTAAGAGGAGCAGGAAAAAGCAAAAAAATTCAGAATTGCACCTTGCAATGCGGAGAAATTACTGTTTGTGCATTTACAATATTCATTGATTTTTGCCATTGAAAAACGTCCAGAAATGATTGAAGCTACTGACTGAATGAAAGGAGCTGGCATCTCACTCTCTTTGAATCTTCTTTATCATGCTAGGAGTAGCAGGAAAAAGCAAAAAATTTTAGAATTGCACCTTGCAATGTGGAGATATTACTGTTTGTGCATTTACAATATTCATTGATTTTTGCCATTGAAAAACGTCCAGAAATGTTTGAAGCTACTGACTGAATGAAAGGAGCTGGCATCTCACTCTCTTTGAATCTTCTTTATCATGCTAGGATTAGCAGGAAAAAGCAAAAAATTTCAGAATTGCACCTTGCAATGTGGAGATATTACTGTTTGTGCATTTACAATATTCATTGATTTTTGCCATTGAAAAACATCATGTTATTCATATACCAGAAATGTTTGAAGCTACTGACTGAATGAAAGGAGCTGACATCTCACTCTCTTTGAATCTTCTTTATCATGCTAGGATTAGCAGGAAAAAGCAAAAAATTTCAGAATTGCACCTTGCAATGTGGAGATATTACTGTTTGTGCATTTACAATATTCATTGATTTTTGCCATTGAAAAACGTCCAGAAATGTTTGAAGCTACTGACTGAATGAAAGGAGCTGGCATCTCACTCTATTTGAATCTTCTTTATCATGCTAGGATTAGCAGGAAAAAGCAAAAAAAATTTCAGCATTGCACCTTGCAATGTGGAGATATTACTGTTTGTGCATTTACAATATTCATTGATTTTTGCCATTGAAAAACGTCCAGAAATGTTTATACCAGAAATGTTTGAAGCTACTGACTGAATGAAAGGAGCTGGCATCTCACTCTCTTTGAATCTTCTTTATCATGCTAAGAGGAGCAGGAAAAAGCAAAAAATTTCAGAATTGCACCTTGCAATGCGGAGAAATTACTGTTTGTGCATTTACAATATTCATTGATTTTTGCCATTGAAAAACGTCCAGAAATGTTTGAAGCTACTGACTGAATGAAAGGAGCTGGCATCTCACTCTATTTGAATCTTCTTTATCATCCTAGGATTAGCAGGAAAAAGCAAAAAATTTCAGCATTGCACCTTGCAATGTGGAGATATTACTGTTTGTGCATTTACAATATTCATTGATTTTTGCCATTGAAAAACATCCAGAAATGTTTATACCAGAAATGTTTGAAGCTACTGACTGAATGAAAGGAGCTGGCATCTCACTCTCTTTGAATCTTCTTTATCATGCTAAGAGGAGCAGGAAAAAGCAAAAAATTTCAGAATTGCACTTTGCAATGCGGAGAAATTACTGTTTGTGCATTTACAATATTCATTGATTTTTGCCATTGAAAAACGTCCAGAAATGACTGAAGCTACTGACTGAATGAAAGGAGCTGGCATCTCACTCTCTTTGAATCTTCTTTATCATGCTAAGAGGAGCAGGAAAAAGCAAAAAATTTCAGAATTGCATCTTGCAATGCGGAGAAATTACAGTTTGTGCATTTACAATATTCATTGATTTTTGCCATTGAAAAACGTCCAGAAATGATTGAAGCTACTGACTGAATGAAAGGAGCTGGCATCTCAATCTCTTTGAATCTTCTTTATCATGCTAAGAGGAGCAGGAAAAAGCAAAAAATTTCAGAATTGCACCTTGCAATGCGGAGAAATTACTGTTTGTGCATTTACAATATTCATTGATTTTTGCCATTGAAAAACATCATGTTATTCATATACCAGAAATGATTGAAGCTACTGACTGAATGAAAGGAGCTGGCATCTCACTCTCTTTGAATCTTCTTTATCATGCTAAGAGGAGCAGGAAAAAGCAAAAAATTTCAGAATTGCACCTTGCAATGCGGAGAAATTACTGTTTGTGCATTTACAATATTCATTGATTTTTGCCATTGAAAAACATCCAGAAATGATTGAAGCTACTGACTGAATGAAAGGAGCTGGCATCTCACTCTCTTTGAATCTTCTTTATCATGCTAAGAGGAGCAGGAAAAAGCAAAAAATTTCAGAATTGCACCTTGCAATGCGGAGAAATTACTGTTTGTGCATTTACAATATTCATTGATTTTTGCCATTGAAAAACGTCCAGAAATGATTGAAGCTACTGACTGAATGAAAGGAGCTGGCATCTCACTCTCTTTGAATCTTCTTTATCATGCTAGGATTAGCAGGAAAAAGCAAAAAATTTCAGAATTGCACCTTGCAATGTGGAGATATTACTGTTTGTGCATTTACAATATTCATTGAATTTTGCCATTGAAAAACGTCCAGAAATGTTTGAAGCTACTGACTGAATGAAAGGAGCTGGCATCTCACTCTATTTGAATCTTCTTTATCATGCTAGGATTAGCAGGAAAAAGCAAAAAATTTCAGAATTGCACCTTGCAATGTGGAGATATTACTGTTTGTGCATTTACAATATTCATTGATTTTTGCCATTGAAAAACGTCCAGAAATGTTTATACCAGAAATGTTTGAAGCTACTGACTGAATGAAAGGAGCTGGCATCTCACTCTCTTTGAATCTTCTTTATCATGCTAAGAGGAGCAGGAAAAAGCAAAAAATTTCAGAATTGCACCTTGCAATGCGGAGAAATTACTTTTTGTGCATTTACAATATTCATTGATTTTTGCCATTGAAAAACGTCCAGAAATGACTGAAGCTACTGACTGAATGAAAGGAGCTGGCATCTCACTCTCTTTGAATCTTCTTTACCATGCTAAGAGGAGCAGGAAAAAGCAAAAAAATTCAGAATTGCACCTTGCAATGCGGAGAAATTACTGTTTGTGCATTTACAATATTCATTGATTTTTGCCATTGAAAAACGTCCAGAAATGATTGAAGCTACTGACTGAATGAAAGGAGCTGGCATCTCACTCTCTTTGAATCTTCTTTATCATGCTAGGAGTAGCAGGAAAAAGCAAAAAATTTCAGAATTGTACCTTGCAATGTGGAGATATTACTGTTTGTGCATTTACAATATTCATTGATTTTTGCCATTGAAAAACGTCCAGAAATGTTTGAAGCTACTGACTGAATGAAAGGAGCTGGCATCTCACTCTCTTTGAATCTTCTTTATCATGCTAGGATTAGCAGGAAAAAGCAAAAAATTTCAGAATTGCACCTTGCAATGTGGAGATATTACTGTTTGTGCATTTACAATATTCATTGATTTTTGCCATTGAAAAACATCATGTTATTCATATACCAGAAATGTTTGAAGCTACTGACTGAATGAAAGGAGCTGACATCTCACTCTCTTTGAATCTTCTTTATCATGCTAGGATTAGCAGGAAAAAGCAAAAAATTTCAGAATTGCACCTTGCAATGTGGAGATATTACTGTTTGTGCATTTACAATATTCATTGCTTTTTGCCATTGAAAAACGTCCACAAATGTTTGAAGCTACTGACTGAATGAAAGGAGCTGGCATCTCACTCTATTTGAATCTTCTTTATCATGCTAGGATTAGCAGGAAAAAGCAAAAAAAATTTCAGCATTGCACCTTGCAATGTGGAGATATTACTGTTTGTGCATTTACAATATTCATTGATTTTTGCCATTGAAAAACGTCCAGAAATGTTTATACCAGAAATGTTTGAAGCTACTGACTGAATGAAAGGAGCTGGCATCTCACTCTCTTTGAATCTTCTTTATCATGCTAAGAGGAGCAGGAAAAAGCAAAAAATTTCAGAATTGCACCTTGCAATGCGGAGAAATTACTGTTTGTGCATTTACAATATTCATTGATTTTTGCCATTGAAAAACTTCCAGAAATGACTGAAGCTACTGACTGAATGAAAGGAGCTGGCATCTCACTCTCTTTGAATCTTCTTTATCATGCTAAGAGGAGCAGGAAAAAGCAAAAAATTTCAGAATTGCACCTTGCAATGCGGAGAAATTACTGTTTGTGCATTTACAATATTCATTGATTTTTGCCATTGAAAAACATCATGTTATTCATATACCAGAAATGATTGAAGCTACTGACTGAATGAAAGGAGCTGGCATCTCACTCTCTTTGAATCTTCTTTATCATGCTAAGAGGAGCAGGAAAAAGCAAAAAATTTCAGAATTGCACCTTGCAATGCGGAGAAATTACTGTTTGTGCATTTACAATATTCATTGATTTTTGCCATTGAAAAACGTCCAGAAATGTTTGAAGCTACTGACTGAATGAAAGGAGCTGGCATCTCACTCTCTTTGAATCTTCTTTATCATGCTAGGATTAGCAGGAAAAAGCAAAAAATTTCAGAATTGCACCTTGCAATGTGGAGATATTACTGTTTGTGCATTTACAATATTCATTGATTTTTGCCATTGAAAAACATCATGTTATTCATATACCAGAAATGTTTGAAGCTACTGACTGAATGAAAGGAGCTGACATCTCACTCTCTTTGAATCTTCTTTATCATGCTAGGATTAGCAGGAAAAAGCAAAAAATTTCAGAATTGCACCTTGCAATGTGGAGATATTACTGTTTGTGCATTTACAATATTCATTGATTTTTGCCATTGAAAAACGTCCAGAAATGTTTGAAGCTACTGACTGAATGAAAGGAGCTGGCATCTCACTCTATTTGAATCTTCTTTATCATCCTAGGATTAGCAGGAAAAAGCAAAAAATTTCAGCATTGCACCTTGCAATGTGGAGATATTACTGTTTGTGCATTTACAATATTCATTGATTTTTGCCATTGAAAAACATCCAGAAATGTTTATACCAGAAATGTTTGAAGCTACTGACTGAATGAAAGGAGCTGGCATCTCACTCTCTTTGAATCTTCTTTATCATGCTAAGAGGAGCAGGAAAAAGCAAAAAATTTCAGAATTGCACTTTGCAATGCGGAGAAATTACTGTTTGTGCATTTACAATATTCATTGATTTTTGCCATTGAAAAACGTCCAGAAATGACTGAAGCTACTGACTGAATGAAAGGAGCTGGCATCTCACTCTCTTTGAATCTTCTTTATCATGCTAAGAGGAGCAGGAAAAAGCAAAAAATTTCAGAATTGCATCTTGCAATGCGGAGAAATTACTGTTTGTGCATTTACAATATTCATTGATTTTTGCCATTGAAAAACGTCCAGAAATGATTGAAGCTACTGACTGAATGAAAGGAGCTGGCATCTCACTCTCTTTGAATCTTCTTTATCATGCTAAGAGGAGCAGGAAAAAGCAAAAAATTTCAGAATTGCACCTTGCAATGCGGAGAAATTACTGTTTGTGCATTTACAATATTCATTGTTTTTTGCCATTGAAAAACATCATGTTATTCATATACCAGAAATGATTGAAGCTACTGACTGAATGAAAGGAGCTGGCATCTCACTCTCTTTGAATCTTCTTTATCATGCTAAGAGGAGCAGGAAAAAGCAAAAAATTTCAGAATTGCACCTTGCAATGCGGAGAAATTACTGTTTGTGCATTTACAATATTCATTGATTTTTGCCATTGAAAAACATCCAGAAATGATTGAAGCTACTGACTGAATGAAAGGAGCTGGCATCTCACTCTCTTTGAATCTTCTTTATCATGCTAAGAGGAGCAGGAAAAACAAAAAATTTCAGAATTGCACCTTGCAATGCGGAGAAATTACTGTTTGTGCATTTACAATATTCATTGATTTTTGCCATTGAAAAACGTCCAGAAATGATTGAAGCTACTGACTGAATGAAAGGAGCTGGCATCTCACTCTCTTTGAATCTTCTTTATCATGCTAGGATTAGCAGGAAAAAGCAAAAAATTTCAGAATTGCACCTTGCAATGTGGAGATATTACTGTTTGTGCATTTACAATATTCATTGAATTTTGCCATTGAAAAACGTCCAGAAATGTTTGAAGCTACTGACTGAATGAAAGGAGCTGGCATCTCACTCTATTTGAATCTTCTTTATCATGCTAGGATTAGCAGGAAAAAGCAAAAAATTTCAGAATTGCACCTTGCAATGTGGAGATATTACTGTTTGTGCATTTACAATATTCATTGATTTTTGCCATTGAAAAACATCATGTTATTCATATACCAGAAATGTTTGAAGCTACTGACTGAATGAAAGGAGCTGACATCTCACTCTCTTTGAATCTTCTTTATCATGCTAGGATTAGCAGGAAAAAGCAAAAAATTTCAGAATTGCACCTTGCAATGTGGAGATATTACTGTTTGTGCATTTACAATATTCATTGATTTTTGCCATTGAAAAACGTCCAGAAATGTTTGAAGCTACTGACTGAATGAAAGGAGCTGGCATCTCACTCTATTTGAATCTTCTTTATCATCCTAGGATTAGCAGGAAAAAGCAAAAAATTTCAGCATTGCACCTTGCAATGTGGAGATATTACTGTTTGTGCATTTACAATATTCATTGATTTTTGCCATTGAAAAACATCCAGAAATGTTTATACCAGAAATGTTTGAAGCTACTGACTGAATGAAAGGAGCTGGCATCTCACTCTCTTTGAATCTTCTTTATCATGCTAAGAGGAGCAGGAAAAAGCAAAAAATTTCAGAATTGCACTTTGCAATGCGGAGAAATTACTGTTTGTGCATTTACAATATTCATTGATTTTTGCCATTGAAAAACGTCCAGAAATGACTGAAGCTACTGACTGAATGAAAGGAGCTGGCATCTCACTCTCTTTGAATCTTCTTTATCATGCTAAGAGGAGCAGGAAAAAGCAAAAAATTTCAGAATTGCATCTTGCAATGCGGAGAAATTACTGTTTGTGCATTTACAATATTCATTGATTTTTGCCATTGAAAAACGTCCAGAAATGATTGAAGCTACTGACTGAATGAAAGGAGCTGGCATCTCACTCTCTTTGAATCTTCTTTATCATGCTAAGAGGAGCAGGAAAAAGCAAAAAATTTCAGAATTGCACCTTGCAATGCGGAGAAATTACTGTTTGTGCATTTACAATATTCATTGATTTTTGGCATTGAAAAACATCATGTTATTCATATACCAGAAATGATTGAAGCTACTGACTGAATGAAAGGAGCTGGCATCTCACTCTCTTTGAATCTTCTTTATCATGCTAAGAGGAGCAGGAAAAAGCAAAAAATTTCAGAATTGCACCTTGCAATGCGGAGAAATTACTGTTTGTGCATTTACAATATTCATTGATTTTTGCCATTGAAAAACATCCAGAAATGATTGAAGCTACTGACTGAATGAAAGGAGCTGGCATCTCACTCTCTTTGAATCTTCTTTATCATGCTAAGAGGAGCAGGAAAAAGCAAAAAATTTCAGAATTGCACCTTGCAATGCGGAGAAATTACTGTTTGTGCATTTACAATATTCATTGATTTTTGCCATTGAAAAACGTCCAGAAATGATTGAAGCTACTGACTGAATGAAAGGAGCTGGCATCTCACTCTCTTTGAATCTTCTTTATCATGCTAGGATTAGCAGGAAAAAGCAAAAAATTTCAGAATTGCACCTTGCAATGTGGAGATATTACTGTTTGTGCATTTACAATATTCATTGAATTTTGCCATTGAAAAACGTCCAGAAATGTTTGAAGCTACTGACTGAATGAAAGGAGCTGGCATCTCACTCTATTTGAATCTTCTTTATCATGCTAGGATTAGCAGGAAAAAGCAAAAAATTTCAGAATTGCACCTTGCAATGTGGAGATATTACTGTTTGTGCATTTACAATATTCATTGATTTTTGCCATTGAAAAACATCATGTTATTCATATACCAGAAATGTTTGAAGCTACTGACTGAATGAAAGGAGCTGACATCTCACTCTCTTTGAATCTTCTTTATCATGCTAGGATTAGCAGGAAAAAGCAAAAAATTTCAGAATTGCACCTTGCAATGTGGAGATATTACTGTTTGTGCATTTACAATATTCATTGATTTTTGCCATTGAAAAACGTCCAGAAATGTTTGAAGCTACTGACTGAATGAAAGGAGCTGGCATCTCACTCTATTTGAATCTTCTTTATCATCCTAGGATTAGCAGGAAAAAGCAAAAAATTTCAGCATTGCACCTTGCAATGTGGAGATATTACTGTTTGTGCATTTACAATATTCATTGATTTTTGCCATTGAAAAACATCCAGAAATGTTTATACCAGAAATGTTTGAAGCTACTGACTGAATGAAAGGAGCTGGCATCTCACTCTCTTTGAATCTTCTTTATCATGCTAAGAGGAGCAGGAAAAAGCAAAAAATTTCAGAATTGCACTTTGCAATGCGGAGAAATTACTGTTTGTGCATTTACAATATTCATTGATTTTTGCCATTGAAAAACGTCCAGAAATGACTGAAGCTACTGACTGAATGAAAGGAGCTGGCATCTCACTCTCTTTGAATCTTCTTTATCATGCTAAGAGGAGCAGGAAAAAGCAAAAAATTTCAGAATTGCATCTTGCAATGCGGAGAAATTACTGTTTGTGCATTTATAATATTCATTGATTTTTGCCATTGAAAAACGTCCAGAAATGATTGAAGCTACTGACTGAATGAAAGGAGCTGGCATCTCACTCTCTTTGAATCTTCTTTATCATGCTAAGAGGAGCAGGAAAAAGCAAAAAATTTCAGAATTGCACCTTGCAATGCGGAGAAATTACTGTTTGTGCATTTACAATATTCATTGATTTTTGCCATTGAAAAACATCATGTTATTCATATACCAGAAATGATTGAAGCTACTGACTGAATGAAAGGAGCTGGCATCTCACTCTCTTTGAATCTTCTTTATCATGCTAAGAGGAGCAGGAAAAAGCAAAAAATTTCAGAATTGCACCTTGCAATGCGGAGAAATTACTGTTTGTGCATTTACAATATTCATTGATTTTTGCCATTGAAAAACATCCAGAAATGATTGAAGCTACTGACTGAATGAAAGGAGCTGGCATCTCACTCTCTTTGAATCTTCTTTATCATGCTAAGAGGAGCAGGAAAAAGCAAAAAATTTCAGAATTGCACCTTGCAATGCGGAGAAATTACTGTTTGTGCATTTACAATATTCATTGATTTTTGCCATTGAAAAACGTCCAGAAATGATTGAAGCTACTGACTGAATGAAAGGAGCTGGCATCTCACTCTCTTTGAATCTTCTTTATCATGCTAGGATTAGCAGGAAAAAGCAAAAAAATTCAGAATTGCACCTTGCAATGTGGAGATATTACTGTTTGTGCATTTACAATATTCATTGAATTTTGCCATTGAAAAACGTCCAGAAATGTTTGAAGCTACTGACTGAATGAAAGGAGCTGGCATCTCACTCTATTTGAATCTTCTTTATCATGCTAGGATTAGCAGGAAAAAGCAAAAAATTTCAGAATTGCACCTTGCAATGTGGAGATATTACTGTTTGTGCATTTACAATATTCATTGATTTTTGCCATTGAAAAACGTCCAGAAATGTTTATACCAGAAATGTTTGAAGCTACTGACTGAATGAAAGGAGCTGGCATCTCACTCTCTTTGAATCTTCTTTATCATGCTAAGAGGAGCAGGAAAAAGCAAAAAATTTCAGAATTGCACCTTGCAATGCGGAGAAATTACTGTTTGTGCATTTACAATATTCATTGATTTTTGCCATTGAAAAACATCATGTTATTCATATACCAGAAATGATTGAAGCTACTGACTGAATGAAAGGAGCTGGCATCTCACTCTCTTTGAATCTTCTTTATCATGCTAAGAGGAGCAGGAAAAAGCAAAAAATTTCAGAATTGCACCTTGCAATGCGGAGAAATTACTGTTTGTGCATTTACAATATTCATTGATTTTTGCCATTGAAAAACATCCAGAAATGATTGAAGCTACTGACTGAATGAAAGGAGCTGGCATCTCACTCTCTTTGAATCTTCTTTATCATGCTAAGAGGAGCAGGAAAAAGCAAAAAATTTCAGAATTGCACCTTGCAATGCGGAGAAATTACTGTTTGTGCATTTACAATATTCATTGATTTTTGCCATTGAAAAACGTCCAGAAATGATTGAAGCTACTGACTGAATGAAAGGAGCTGGCATCTCACTCTCTTTGAATCTTCTTTATCATGCTAGGATTAGCAGGAAAAAGCAAAAAATTTCAGAATTGCACCTTGCAATGTGGAGATATTACTGTTTGTGCATTTACAATATTCATTGAATTTTGCCATTGAAAAACGTCCAGAAATGTTTGAAGCTACTGACTGAATGAAAGGAGCTGGCATCTCACTCTATTTGAATCTTCTTTATCATGCTAGGATTAGCAGGAAAAAGCAAAAAATTTCAGAATTGCACCTTGCAATGTGGAGATATTACTGTTTGTGCATTTACAATATTCATTGATTTTTGCCATTGAAAAACATCATGTTATTCATATACCAGAAATGTTTGAAGCTACTGACTGAATGAAAGGAGCTGACATCTCACTCTCTTTGAATCTTCTTTATCATGCTAGGATTAGCAGGAAAAAGCAAAAAATTTCAGAATTGCACCTTGCAATGTGGAGATATTACTGTTTGTGCATTTACAATATTCATTGATTTTTGCCATTGAAAAACGTCCAGAAATGTTTGAAGCTACTGACTGAATGAAAGGAGCTGGCATCTCACTCTATTTGAATCTTCTTTATCATCCTAGGATTAGCAGGAAAAAGCAAAAAATTTCAGCATTGCACCTTGCAATGTGGAGATATTACTGTTTGTGCATTTACAATATTCATTGATTTTTGCCATTGAAAAACATCCAGAAATGTTTATACCAGAAATGTTTGAAGCTACTGACTGAATGAAAGGAGCTGGCATCTCACTCTCTTTGAATCTTCTTTATCATGCTAAGAGGAGCAGGAAAAAGCAAAAAATTTCAGAATTGCACTTTGCAATGCGGAGAAATTACTGTTTGTGCATTTACAATATTCATTGATTTTTGCCATTGAAAAACGTCCAGAAATGACTGAAGCTACTGACTGAATGAAAGGAGCTGGCATCTCACTCTCTTTGAATCTTCTTTATCATGCTAAGAGGAGCAGGAAAAAGCAAAAAATTTCAGAATTGCATCTTGCAATGCGGAGAAATTACTGTTTGTGCATTTACAATATTCATTGATTTTTGCCATTGAAAAACGTCCAGAAATGATTGAAGCTACTGACTGAATGAAAGGAGCTGGCATCTCACTCTCTTTGAATCTTCTTTATCATGCTAAGAGGAGCAGGAAAAAGCAAAAAATTTCAGAATTGCACCTTGCAATGCGGAGAAATTACTGTTTGTGCATTTACAATATTCATTGATTTTTGCCATTGAAAAACATCATGTTATTCATATACCAGAAATGATTGAAGCTACTGACTGAATGAAAGGAGCTGGCATCTCACTCTCTTTGAATCTTCTTTATCATGCTAAGAGGAGCAGGAAAAAGCAAAAAATTTCAGAATTGCACCTTGCAATGCGGAGAAATTACTGTTTGTGCATTTACAATATTCATTGATTTTTGCCATTGAAAAACATCCAGAAATGATTGAAGCTACTGACTGAATGAAAGGAGCTGGCATCTCACTCTCTTTGAATCTTCTTTATCATGCTAAGAGGAGCAGGAAAAAGCAAAAAATTTCAGAATTGCACCTTGCAATGCGGAGAAATTACTGTTTGTGCATTTACAATATTCATTGATTTTTGCCATTGAAAAACGTCCAGAAATGATTGAAGCTACTGACTGAATGAAAGGAGCTGGCATCTCACTCTCTTTGAATCTTCTTTATCATGCTAGGATTAGCAGGAAAAAGCAAAAAATTTCAGAATTGCACCTTGCAATGTGGAGATATTACTGTTTGTGCATTTACAATATTCATTGAATTTTGCCATTGAAAAACGTCCAGAAATGTTTGAAGCTACTGACTGAATGAAAGGAGCTGGCATCTCACTCTATTTGAATCTTCTTTATCATGCTAGGATTAGCAGGAAAAAGCAAAAAATTTCAGAATTGCACCTTGCAATGTGGAGATATTACTGTTTGTGCATTTACAATATTCATTGATTTTTGCCATTGAAAAACGTCCAGAAATGTTTATACCAGAAATGTTTGAAGCTACTGACTGAATGAAAGGAGCTGGCATCTCACTCTCTTTGAATCTTCTTTATCATGCTAAGAGGAGCAGGAAAAAGCAAAAAATTTCAGAATTGCACCTTGCAATGCGGAGAAATTACTTTTTGTGCATTTACAATATTCATTGATTTTTGCCATTGAAAAACGTCCAGAAATGACTGAAGCTACTGACTGAATGAAAGGAGCTGGCATCTCACTCTCTTTGAATCTTCTTTACCATGCTAAGAGGAGCAGGAAAAAGCAAAAAAATTCAGAATTGCACCTTGCAATGCGGAGAAATTACTGTTTGTGCATTTACAATATTCATTGATTTTTGCCATTGAAAAACGTCCAGAAATGATTGAAGCTACTGACTGAATGAAAGGAGCTGGCATCTCACTCTCTTTGAATCTTCTTTATCATGCTAGGAGTAGCAGGAAAAAGCAAAAAATTTCAGAATTGCACCTTGCAATGTGGAGATATTACTGTTTGTGCATTTACAATATTCATTGATTTTTGCCATTGAAAAACGTCCAGAAATGTTTGAAGCTACTGACTGAATGAAAGGAGCTGGCATCTCACTCTCTTTGAATCTTCTTTATCATGCTAGGATTAGCAGGAAAAAGCAAAAAATTTCAGAATTGCACCTTGCAATGTGGAGATATTACTGTTTGTGCATTTACAATATTCATTGATTTTTGCCATTGAAAAACATCATGTTATTCATATACCAGAAATGTTTGAAGCTACTGACTGAATGAAAGGAGCTGACATCTCACTCTCTTTGAATCTTCTTTATCATGCTAGGATTAGCAGGAAAAAGCAAAAAATTTCAGAATTGCACCTTGCAATGTGGAGATATTACTGTTTGTGCATTTACAATATTCATTGATTTTTGCCATTGAAAAACGTCCAGAAATGTTTGAAGCTACTGACTGAATGAAAGGAGCTGGCATCTCACTCTATTTGAATCTTCTTTATCATGCTAGGATTAGCAGGAAAAAGCAAAAAAAATTTCAGCATTGCACCTTGCAATGTGGAGATATTACTGTTTGTGCATTTACAATATTCATTGATTTTTGCCATTGAAAAACGTCCAGAAATGTTTATACCAGAAATGTTTGAAGCTACTGACTGAATGAAAGGAGCTGGCATCTCACTCTCTTTGAATCTTCTTTATCATGCTAAGAGGAGCAGGAAAAAGCAAAAAATTTCAGAATTGCACCTTGCAATGCGGAGAAATTACTGTTTGTGCATTTACAATATTCATTGATTTTTGCCATTGAAAAACTTCCAGAAATGACTGAAGCTACTGACTGAATGAAAGGAGCTGGCATCTCACTCTCTTTGAATCTTCTTTATCATGCTAAGAGGAGCAGGAAAAAGCAAAAAATTTCAGAATTGCATCTTGCAATGCGGAGAAATTACTGTTTGTGCATTTACAATATTCATTGATTTTTGCCATTGAAAAACGTCCAGAAATGATTGAAGCTACTGACTGAATGAAAGGAGCTGGCATCTCACTCTCTTTGAATCTTCTTTATCATGCTAAGAGGAGCAGGAAAAAGCAAAAAATTTCAGAATTGCACCTTGCAATGCGGAGAAATTACTGTTTGTGCATTTACAATATTCATTGATTTTTGCCATTGAAAAACATCATGTTATTCATATACCAGAAATGATTGAAGCTACTGACTGAATGAAAGGAGCTGGCATCTCACTCTCTTTGAATCTTCTTTATCATGCTAAGAGGAGCAGGAAAAAGCAAAAAATTTCAGAATTGCACCTTGCAATGCGGAGAAATTACTGTTTGTGCATTTACAATATTCATTGATTTTTGCCATTGAAAAACATCCAGAAATGATTGAAGCTACTGACTGAATGAAAGGAGCTGGCATCTCACTCTCTTTGAATCTTCTTTATCATGCTAAGAGGAGCAGGAAAAAGCAAAAAATTTCAGAATTGCACCTTGCAATGCGGAGAAATTACTGTTTGTGCATTTACAATATTCATTGATTTTTGCCATTGAAAAACGTCCAGAAATGATTGAAGCTACTGACTGAATGAAAGGAGCTGGCATCTCACTCTCTTTGAATCTTCTTTATCATGCTAGGATTAGCAGGAAAAAGCAAAAAATTTCAGAATTGCACCTTGCAATGTGGAGATATTACTGTTTGTGCATTTACAATATTCATTGAATTTTGCCATTGAAAAACGTCCAGAAATGTTTGAAGCTACTGACTGAATGAAAGGAGCTGGCATCTCACTCTATTTGAATCTTCTTTATCATGCTAGGATTAGCAGGAAAAAGCAAAAAATTTCAGAATTGCACCTTGCAATGTGGAGATATTACTGTTTGTGCATTTACAATATTCATTGATTTTTGCCATTGAAAAACATCATGTTATTCATATACCAGAAATGTTTGAAGCTACTGACTGAATGAAAGGAGCTGACATCTCACTCTCTTTGAATCTTCTTTATCATGCTAGGATTAGCAGGAAAAAGCAAAAAATTTCAGAATTGCACCTTGCAATGTGGAGATATTACTGTTTGTGCATTTACAATATTCATTGATTTTTGCCATTGAAAAACGTCCAGAAATGTTTGAAGCTACTGACTGAATGAAAGGAGCTGGCATCTCACTCTATTTGAATCTTCTTTATCATCCTAGGATTAGCAGGAAAAAGCAAAAAATTTCAGCATTGCACCTTGCAATGTGGAGATATTACTGTTTGTGCATTTACAATATTCATTGATTTTTGCCATTGAAAAACATCCAGAAATGTTTATACCAGAAATGTTTGAAGCTACTGACTGAATGAAAGGAGCTGGCATCTCACTCTCTTTGAATCTTCTTTATCATGCTAAGAGGAGCAGGAAAAAGCAAAAAATTTCAGAATTGCACTTTGCAATGCGGAGAAATTACTGTTTGTGCATTTACAATATTCATTGATTTTTGCCATTGAAAAACGTCCAGAAATGACTGAAGCTACTGACTGAATGAAAGGAGCTGGCATCTCACTCTCTTTGAATCTTCTTTATCATGCTAAGAGGAGCAGGAAAAAGCAAAAAATTTCAGAATTGCATCTTGCAATGCGGAGAAATTACTGTTTGTGCATTTACAATATTCATTGATTTTTGCCATTGAAAAACGTCCAGAAATGATTGAAGCTACTGACTGAATGAAAGGAGCTGGCATCTCACTCTCTTTGAATCTTCTTTATCATGCTAAGAGGAGCAGGAAAAAGCAAAAAATTTCAGAATTGCACCTTGCAATGCGGAGAAATTACTGTTTGTGCATTTACAATATTCATTGATTTTTGCCATTGAAAAACATCATGTTATTCATATACCAGAAATGATTGAAGCTACTGACTGAATGAAAGGAGCTGGCATCTCACTCTCTTTGAATCTTCTTTATCATGCTAAGAGGAGCAGGAAAAAGCAAAAAATTTCAGAATTGCACCTTGCAATGCGGAGAAATTACTGTTTGTGCATTTACAATATTCATTGATTTTTGCCATTGAAAAACATCCAGAAATGATTGAAGCTACTGACTGAATGAAAGGAGCTGGCATCTCACTCTCTTTGAATCTTCTTTATCATGCTAAGAGGAGCAGGAAAAAGCAAAAAATTTCAGAATTGCACCTTGCAATGCGGAGAAATTACTGTTTGTGCATTTACAATATTCATTGATTTTTGCCATTGAAAAACGTCCAGAAATGATTGAAGCTACTGACTGAATGAAAGGAGCTGGCATCTCACTCTCTTTGAATCTTCTTTATCATGCTAGGATTAGCAGGAAAAAGCAAAAAATTTCAGAATTGCACCTTGCAATGTGGAGATATTACTGTTTGTGCATTTACAATATTCATTGAATTTTGCCATTGAAAAACGTCCAGAAATGTTTGAAGCTACTGACTGAATGAAAGGAGCTGGCATCTCACTCTATTTGAATCTTCTTTATCATGCTAGGATTAGCAGGAAAAAGCAAAAAATTTCAGAATTGCACCTTGCAATGTGGAGATATTACTGTTTGTGCATTTACAATATTCATTGATTTTTGCCATTGAAAAACGTCCAGAAATGTTTATACCAGAAATGTTTGAAGCTACTGACTGAATGAAAGGAGCTGGCATCTCACTCTCTTTGAATCTTCTTTATCATGCTAAGAGGAGCAGGAAAAAGCAAAAAATTTCAGAATTGCACCTTGCAATGCGGAGAAATTACTTTTTGTGCATTTACAATATTCATTGATTTTTGCCATTGAAAAACGTCCAGAAATGACTGAAGCTACTGACTGAATGAAAGGAGCTGGCATCTCACTCTCTTTGAATCTTCTTTACCATGCTAAGAGGAGCAGGAAAAAGCAAAAAAATTCAGAATTGCACCTTGCAATGCGGAGAAATTACTGTTTGTGCATTTACAATATTCATTGATTTTTGCCATTGAAAAACGTCCAGAAATGATTGAAGCTACTGACTGAATGAAAGGAGCTGGCATCTCACTCTCTTTGAATCTTCTTTATCATGCTAGGAGTAGCAGGAAAAAGCAAAAAATTTCAGAATTGCACCTTGCAATGTGGAGATATTACTGTTTGTGCATTTACAATATTCATTGATTTTTGCCATTGAAAAACGTCCAGAAATGTTTGAAGCTACTGACTGAATGAAAGGAGCTGGCATCTCACTCTCTTTGAATCTTCTTTATCATGCTAGGATTAGCAGGAAAAAGCAAAAAATTTCAGAATTGCACCTTGCAATGTGGAGATATTACTGTTTGTGCATTTACAATATTCATTGATTTTTGCCATTGAAAAACATCATGTTATTCATATACCAGAAATGTTTGAAGCTACTGACTGAATGAAAGGAGCTGACATCTCACTCTCTTTGAATCTTCTTTATCATGCTAGGATTAGCAGGAAAAAGCAAAAAATTTCAGAATTGCACCTTGCAATGTGGAGATATTACTGTTTGTGCATTTACAATATTCATTGATTTTTGCCATTGAAAAACGTCCAGAAATGTTTGAAGCTACTGACTGAATGAAAGGAGCTGGCATCTCACTCTATTTGAATCTTCTTTATCATGCTAGGATTAGCAGGAAAAAGCAAAAAAAATTTCAGCATTGCACCTTGCAATGTGGAGATATTACTGTTTGTGCATTTACAATATTCATTGATTTTTGCCATTGAAAAACGTCCAGAAATGTTTATACCAGAAATGTTTGAAGCTACTGACTGAATGAAAGGAGCTGGCATCTCACTCTCTTTGAATCTTCTTTATCATGCTAAGAGGAGCAGGAAAAAGCAAAAAATTTCAGAATTGCACCTTGCAATGCGGAGAAATTACTGTTTGTGCATTTACAATATTCATTGATTTTTGCCATTGAAAAACTTCCAGAAATGACTGAAGCTACTGACTGAATGAAAGGAGCTGGCATCTCACTCTCTTTGAATCTTCTTTATCATGCTAAGAGGAGCAGGAAAAAGCAAAAAATTTCAGAATTGCACCTTGCAATGCGGAGAAATTACTGTTTGTGCATTTACAATATTCATTGATTTTTGCCATTGAAAAACGTCCAGAAATGATTGAAGCTACTGACTGAATGAAAGGAGCTGGCATCTCACTCTCTTTGAATCTTCTTTATCATGCTAAGAGGAGCAGGAAAAAGCAAAAAATTTCAGAATTGCACCTTGCAATGCGGAGAAATTACTGTTTGTGCATTTACAATATTCATTGATTTTTGCCATTGAAAAACGTCCAGAAATGATTGAAGCTACTGACTGAATGAAAGGAGCTGGCATCTCACTCTCTTTGAGTCTTCTTTATCATGCTAAGAGGAGCAGGAAAAAGCAAAAAATTTCAGAATTTCATCTTGCAATGCGGAGAAATTACTGTTTGTGCATTTACAATATTCATTGATTTTTGCCATTGAAAAACGTCCAGAAATGATTAAAGCTACTGACTGAATGAAAGGAGCTGGCATCTCACTCTCTTTGAATCTTCTTTATCATGCTAAGAGGAGCAGGAAAAAGCAAAAAAATTCAGAATTGCACCTTGCAATGCGGAGAAATTACTGTTTGTGCATTTACAATATTCATTGATTTTTGCCATTGAAAAACGTCCAGAAATGATTGAAGCTACTGACTGAATGAAAGGAGCCGGAATCTCACTCTCTTTGAATCTTCTTTATCATGCTAAGAGGAGCAGGAAAAAGCAAAAAATTTCAGTATTGCAACTTGCAATGCGGAGAAATTACTGTTTGTGCATTTACAATATTCATTGATTTTTGCCATTGAAAAACATCATGTTATTCATATACCAGAAATGATTGAAGCTACTGACTGAATGAAAGGAGCTGGCATCTCACTCTCTTTGAATCTTCTTTATCATGCTAAGAGGAGCAGGAAAAAGCAAAAAATTTCAGAATTGCACCTTGCAATGCGGAGAAATTACTGTTTGTGCATTTACAATATTCATTGATTTTTGCCATTGAAAAACGTCCAGAAATGATTGAAGCTACTGACTGAATGAAAGGAGCTGGCATCTCACTCTCTTTGAATCTTCTTTATCATGCTAAGAGGAGCAGGAAAAAGCAAAAAATTTCAGAATTGCACCTTGCAATGCGGAGAAATTACTGTTTGTGCATTTACAATATTCATTGATTTTTGCCATTGAAAAACGTCCAGAAATGATTGAAGCTACTGACTGAATGAAAGGAGCTGGCATCTCACTCTCTTTGAATCTTCTTTATCATGCTAAGAGGAGCAGGAAAAAGCAAAAAATTTCAGAATTGCACCTTGCAATGCGGAGAAATTACTGTTTGTGCATTTACAATATTCATTAATTTTTGCCATTGAAAAACATCATGTTATTCATATCCCAGAAATGTTTGAAGCTACTGACAATGAAAGAAGCTGGCATCTCACTCTCTTTGAATCTTCTTTATCATGCTAATAGGAGCAGGAAAAAGCAAAAAATTTCAGAATTGCACCTTGCAATGCGTAGAAATTACTGTTTGTGCATTTACAATATTCATTGATTTTTGCCATTGAAAAACGTCCAGAAATGATTGAAGCTACTGACTGAATGAAAGGAGCTGGCATCTCACTCTCTTTGAATCTTCTTTATCATGCTAAGAGGAGCAGGAAAAAGCAAAAGATTTCAGAATTGCACCTTGCAATGCGGAGAAATTACTGTTTGTGCATTTACAATATTCATTGATTTTTGCCATTGAAAAACATCATGTTATTCATATACCAGAAATGTTTGAAGCTACTGACTGAATGAAAGGAGCTGGCATCTCACTCTCTTTGAATCTTCTTTATCATGCTAAGAGGAGCAGGAAAAAGCAAAAAATTTCAGAATTGCACCTTGCAATGCGGAGAAATTACTGTTTGTGCATTTACAATATTCATTGATTTTTGCCATTGAAAAACGTCCAGAAATGATTGAAGCTACTGACTGAATGAAAGGAGCTGGCATCTCACTCTCTTTGAATCTTCTTTATCATGCTAAGAGGAGCAGGAAAATGCAAGAAATTTCAGAATTGCACCTTGCAATGCGGAGAAATTACTGTTTGTGCATTTATAATATTCATTGATTTTTGCCATTGAAAAACATCCAGAAATGATTGAAGCTACTGACTGAATGAAAGGAGCTGGCATCTCACTCTCTTTGAATCTTCTTTATCATGCTAAGAGGAGCAGGAAAAAGCAAAAAATTTCAGAATTGCACCTTGCAATGCGGAGAAATTATTGTTTGTGCATTTACAATATTCATTGATTTTTGCCATTGAAAAACATCATGTTATTCATATACCAGAAATGATTGAAGCTACTGACTGAATGAAAGGAGCTGGCATCTCACTCTCTTTGAATCTTCTTTATCATGCTAAGAGGAGCAGGAAAAAGCAAAAAATTTCAGAATTGCACCTTGCAATGCGGAGAAATTACTGTTTGTGCATTTACAATATTCATTGATTTTTGCATTGAAAAACGTCCAGAAATGACTGAAGCTACTGACTGAATGAAAGGAGCTGGCATCTCACTCTCTTTGAATCTTCTTTACCATGCTAAGAGGAGCAGGAAAAAGCAAAATATTTCAGAATTGCATCTTGCAATGCGGAGAAATTACTGTTTGTGCATTTACAATATTCATTGATTTTTGCCATTGAACAACGTCCAGAAATGATTGAAGCTACTGACTGAATGAAAGGAGCTGGCATCTCACTCTCTTTGAATCTTCTTTATCATGCTAAGAGGAGCAGGAAAAAGCAAAAAATTTCAGAATTGCACCTTGCAATGCGGAGAAATTACTGTTTGTGCATTTACAATATTCATTGATTTTTGCCATTGAAAAACATCATGTTATTCATATACCAGAAATGATTGAAGCTACTGACTGAATGAAAGGAGCTGGCATCTCACTCTCTTTGAATCTTCTTTATCATGCTAAGAGGAGCAGGAAAAAGCAAAAAATTTCAGAATTGCACCTTGCAATGCGGAGAAATTACTGTTTGTGCATTTACAATATTCATTGATTTTTGCCATTGAAAAACGTCCAGAAATGATTGAAGCTACTGACTGAATGAAAGGAGCTGTCATCTCACTCTCTTTGAATCTTCTTTATCATGCTAAGAGGAGCAGGAAAAAGCAAAAAATTTCAGAATTGCACCTTGCAATGCGGAGAAATTACTGTTTGTGCATTTACAATATTCATTGATTTTTGCCATTGAAAAACGTCCAGAAATGATTGAAGCTACTGACTGAATGAAAGGAGCTGGCATCTCACTCTCTTTGAATCTTCTTTATCATGCTAGGATTAGCAGGAAAAAGCAAAAAATTTCAGAATTGCACCTGGCAATGTGGAGATATTACTGTTTGTGCATTTACAATATTCATTGAATTTTGCCATTGAAAAACGTCCAGAAATGTTTGAAGCTACTGACTGAACGAAAGGAGCTGGCATCTCACTCTATTTGAATCTTCTTTATCATGCTAGGATTAGCAGGAAAAAGCAAAAAATTTCAGAATTGCACCTTGCAATGTGGAGATATTACTGTTTGTGCATTTACAATATTCATTGATTTTTGCCATTGAAAAACGTCCAGAAATGTTTATACCAGAAATGTTTGAAGCTACTGACTGAATGAAAGGAGCTGGCATCTCACTCTCTTTGAATCTTCTTTATCATGCTAAGAGGAGCAGGAAAAAGCAAAAAATTTCAGAATTGCACCTTGCAATGCGGAGAAATTACTGTTTGTGCATTTACAATATTCATTGATTTTTGCCATTGAAAAACGTCCAGAAATGACTGAAGCTACTGACTGAATGAAAGGAGCTGGCATCTCACTCTCTTTGAATCTTCTTTATCATGCTAAGAGGAGCAGGAAAAAGCAAAAAATTTCAAAATTGCACCTTGCAATGCGGAGAAATTACTGTTTGTGCATTTACAATATTCATTGATTTTTGCCATTGAAAAACGTCCAGAAATGATTGAAGCTACTCACTGAATGAAAGGAGCTGGCATCTCACTCTCTTTGAATCTTCTTTATCATGCTAAGAGGAGCAGGAAAAAGCAAAAAATTTCAGAATTGCACCTTGCAATGCGGAGAAATTACTGTTTGTGCATTTACAATATTCATTGATTTTTGCCATTGAAAAACATCATGTTATTCATATACCAGAAATGATTGAAGCTACTAACTGAATGAAAGGAGCTGGCATCTCACTCTCTTTGAATCTTCTTTATCATGCTAAGAGGAGCAGGAAAAAGCAAAAAATTTCAGAATTGCACCTTGCAATGCGGAGAAATTACTGTTTGTGCATTTACAATATTCATTGATTTTTGCCATTGAAAAACGTCCAGAAATGACTGAAGCTACTGACTGAATGAAAGGAGCTGGCATCTCACTCTCTTTGAATCTTCTTTATCATGCTAAGAGGAGCAGGAAAAAGCAAAAAATTTCAAAATTGCACCTTGCAATGCGGAGAAATTACTGTTTGTGCATTTACAATATTCATTGATTTTTGCCATTGAAAAACGTCCAGAAATGATTGAAGCTACTCACTGAATGAAAGGAGCTGGCATCTCACTCTCTTTGAATCTTCTTTATCATGCTAAGAGGAGCAGGAAAAAGCAAAAAATTTCAGAATTGCACCTTGCAATGCGGAGAAATTACTGTTTGTGCATTTACAATATTCATTGATTTTTGCCATTGAAAAACGTCCAGAAATGATTGAAGCTACTGACTGAATGAAAGGAGCTGGAATCTCACTCTCTTTGAATCTTCTTTATCATGCTAAGAGGAGCAGGAAAAAGCAAAAAATTTCAGAATTGCAACTTGCAATGCGGAGAAATTACTGTTTGTGCATTTACAATATTCATTGATTTTTGCCATTGAAAAACATCATGTTATTCATATACCAGAAATGATTGAAGCTACTGACTGAATGAAAGGAGCTGGCATCTCACTCTCTTTGAATCTTCTTTATCATGCTAAGAGGAGCAGGAAAAAGCAAAAAATTTCAGAATTGCACCTTGCAATGCGGAGAAATTACTGTTTGTGCATTTACAATATTCATTGATTTTTGCCATTGAAAAACGTCCAGAAATGATTGAAGCTACTGACTGAATGAAAGGAGCTGGCATCTCACTCTCTTTGAATCTTCTTTATCATGCTAAGAGGAGCAGGAAAAAGCAAAAAATTTCAGAATTGCACCTTGCAATGCGGAGAAATTACTGTTTGTGCATTTACAATATTCATTGATTTTTGCCATTGAAAAACGTACAGAAATGATTGAAGCTACTGACTGAATGAAAGGAGCTGGCATCTCACTCTCTTTGAATCTTCTTTATCATGCTAAGAGGAGCAGGAAAAAGCAAAAAATTTCAGAATTGCACCTTGCAATGCGGAGAAATTACTGTTTGTGCATTTACAATATTCATTAATTTTTGCCATTGAAAAACATCATGTTATTCATATCCCAGAAATGTTTGAAGCTACTGACTGAATGAAAGAAGCTGGCATCTCACTCTCTTTGAATCTTCTTTATCATGCTAAGAGGAGCAGGAAAAAGCAAAAAATTTCAGAATTGCACCTTGCAATGCGGAGAAATTACTGTTTGTGCATTTACAATATTCATTGATTTTTGCCATTGAAAAACGTCCAGAAATGATTGAAGCTACTGACTGAATGAAAGGAGCTGGCATCTCACTGTCTTTGAATCTTCTTTATCATGCTAAGGGGAGCAGGAAAAAGCAAAAAATTTCAGATTTGCACCTTGCAATGCGGAGAAATTACTGTTTGTGCATTTACAATATTCATTGATTTTTGCCATTGAAAAACATCATGTTATTCATATACCAGAAATGTTTGAAGCTACTGACTGAATGAAAGGAGCTGGCATCTCACTCTCTTTGAATCTTCTTTATCATGCTAAGAGGAGCAGGAAAAAGCAAAAAATTTCAGAATTGCACCTTGCAATGCGGAGAAATTACTGTTTGTGCATTTACAATATTCATTGATTTTTGCCATTGAAAAACGTCCAGAAATGATTGAAGCTACTGACTGAATGAAAGGAGCTGGCATCTCACTCTCTTTGAATCTTCTTTATCATGCTAAGAGGAGCAGGAAAATGCAAGAAATTTCAGAATTGCACCTTGCAATGCGGAGAAATTACTGTTTGTGCATTTACAATATTCATTGATTTTTGCCATTGAAAAACATCCAGAAATGATTGAAGCTACTGACTGAATGAAAGGAGCTGGCATCTCACTCTCTTTGAATCTTCTTTATCATGCTAAGAGGAGCAGGAAAAAGCCAAAAATTTCAGAATTGCACCTTGCAATGCGGAGAAATTACTGTTTGTGCATTTTCAATATTCATTGATTTTTGCCATTGAAAAACATCATGTTATTCATATACCAGAAATGATTGAAGCTACTGACTGAATGAAAGGAGCTGGCATCTCACTCTCTTTGAATCTTCTTTATCATGCAAAGAGGAGCAGGAAAAAGCAAAAAATTTCAGAATTGCACCTTGCAATGCGGAGAAATTACTGTTTGTGCATTTACAATATTCATTGATTTTTGCCATTGAAAAACGTCCAGAAATGATTGAAGCTACTGACTGAATGAAAGGAGCTGGCATCTCACTCTCTTTGAATCTTCTTTATCATGCTAAGAGGAGCAGGAAAAAGCAAAAAATTTCAGAATTGCACCTTGCAATGCGGAGAAATTACTGTTTGTGCATTTACAATATTCACTGATTTTTGCCATTGAAAAACGTCCAGAAATGATTGAAGCAACTGACTGAATGAAAGGAGCTGGCATCTCACTCTCTTTGAATCTTCTTTATCATGCTAAGAGGAGCAGGAAAAAGCAAAAAATTTCAGAATTGCACCTTGCAATGCGGAGAAATTACTGTTTGTGCATTTACAATATTCATTGATTTTTGCCATTGAAAAACGTCCAGAAATAATTGAAGCTACTGACTGAATGAAAGGAGCTGGCATCTCACTCTCTTTGAATCTTCTTTATCATGCTAAGAGGAGCAGGAAAAAGCAAAAAATTTCAGAATTGCAACTTGCAATGCGGAGAAATTACTGTTTGTGCATTTACAATATTCATTGATTTTTGCCATTGAAAAACATCATGTTATTCATATACCAGAAATGATTGAAGCTACTGACTGAATGAAAGGAGCTGGCATCTCACTCTCTTTGAATCTTCTTTATCATGCTAAGAGGAGCAGGAAAAAGCAAAAAATTTCAGAATTGCACCTTGCAATGCGGAGAAATTACTGTTTGTGCATTTACAATATTCATTGATTTTTGCCATTGAAAAACGTCCAGAAATGATTGAAGCTACTGACTGAATGAAAGGAGCTGGCATCTCACTCTCTTTGAATCTTCTTTATCATGCTAAGCGGAGCAGGAAAAAGCAAAAAATTTCAGAATTGCACCTTGCAATGCGGAGAAATTACTGTTTGTGCTTTTACAATATTCATTGATTTTTGCCATTGAAAAACATCATGTTATTCATATACCAGAAATGTTTGAAGCTACTGACTGAATGAAAGGAGCTGGCATCTCACTCTCTTTGAATTTTCTTTATCATGCTAAGAGGAGCAGGAAAAAGCAAAAAATTTCAGAATTGCACCTTGCAATGCGGAGAAATTACTGTTTGTGCATTTACAATATTCATTGATTTTTGCCATTGAAAAATGTCCAGAAATGATTGAAGCTGCTGACTGAATGAAAGGAGCTGGCATCTCACTCTCTTTGAATCTTCTTTATCATGCTAAGAGGAGCAGGAAAAAGCCAAAAATTTCAGAATTGCACCTTGCAATGCGGAGAAATTACTGTTTGTGCATTTTCAATATTCATTGATTTTTGCCATTGAAAAACATCATGTTATTCATATACCAGAAATGATTGAAGCTACTGACTGAATGAAAGGAGCTGGCATCTCACTCTCTTTGAATCTTCTTTATCATGCAAAGAGGAGCAGGAAAAAGCAAAAAATTTCAGAATTGCACCTTGCAATGCGGAGAAATTACTGTTTGTGCATTTACAATATTCATTGATTTTTGCCATTGAAAAACGTCCAGAAATGATTGAAGCTACTGACTGAATGAAAGGAGCTGGCATCTCACTCTCTTTGAATCTTCTTTATCATGCTAAGAGGAGCAGGAAAAAGCAAAAAATTTCAGAATTGCACCTTGCAATGCGGAGAAATTACTGTTTGTGCATTTACAATATTCACTGATTTTTGCCATTGAAAAACGTCCAGAAATGATTGAAGCAACTGACTGAATGAAAGGAGCTGGCATCTCACTCTCTTTGAATCTTCTTTATCATGCTAAGAGGAGCAGGAAAAAGCAAAAAATTTCAGAATTGCACCTTGCAATGCGGAGAAATTACTGTTTGTGCATTTACAATATTCATTGATTTTTGCCATTGAAAAACGTCCAGAAATAATTGAAGCTACTGACTGAATGAAAGGAGCTGGCATCTCACTCTCTTTGAATCTTCTTTATCATGCTAAGAGGAGCAGGAAAAAGCAAAAAATTTCAGAATTGCAACTTGCAATGCGGAGAAATTACTGTTTGTGCATTTACAATATTCATTGATTTTTGCCATTGAAAAACATCATGTTATTCATATACCAGAAATGATTGAAGCTACTGACTGAATGAAAGGAGCTGGCATCTCACTCTCTTTGAATCTTCTTTATCATGCTAAGAGGAGCAGGAAAAAGCAAAAAATTTCAGAATTGCACCTTGCAATGCGGAGAAATTACTGTTTGTGCATTTACAATATTCATTGATTTTTGCCATTGAAAAACGTCCAGAAATGATTGAAGCTACTGACTGAATGAAAGGAGCTGGCATCTCACTCTCTTTGAATCTTCTTTATCATGCTAAGAGGAGCAGGAAAAAGCAAAAAATTTCAGAATTGCACCTTGCAATGCGGAGAAATTACTGTTTGTGCTTTTACAATATTCATTGATTTTTGCCATTGAAAAACATCATGTTATTCATATACCAGAAATGTTTGAAGCTACTGACTGAATGAAAGGAGCTGGCATCTCACTCTCTTTGAATCTTCTTTATCATGCTAAGAGGAGCAGGAAAAAGCAAAAAATTTCAGAATTGCACTTTGCAATGCGGAGAAATTACTGTTTGTGCATTTACAATATTCATTGATTTTTGCCATTGAAAAATGTCCAGAAATGATTGAAGCTGCTGACTGAATGAAAGGAGCTGGCATCTCACTCTCTTTGAATCTTCTTTATCATGCTAAGAGGAGCAGGAAAAAGCAAAAAATTTCAGAATTGCACCTTGCAATGCGGAGAAATTACTGTTTGTGCATTTACAATATTCATTGATTTTTGCCATTGAAAAACGTCCAGAAATGATTGAAGCTACTGACTGAATGAAAGGAGCTGGCATCTCACTCTCTTTGAATCTTCTTTATCATGCTAAGAGGAGCAGGAAAAAGCAAAAAATTTCAGAATTGCACCTTGCAATGCGGAGAAATTACTGTTTGTGCATTTACAATATTCATTGATTTTTGCCATTGAAAAACGTCCAGAAATGATTGAAGCTACTGACTGAATGAAAGGAGCTGGCATCTCACTCTCTTTGAATCTTCTTTATCATGCTAAGAGGAGCAGGAAAAAGCAAAAAATTTCAGAATTGCACCTTGCAATGCGGAGAAATTACTGTTTGTGCATTTACAATATTCATTGATTTTTGCCATTGAAAAACATCATGTTATTCATATACTAGAAATGTTTGAAGCTACTGACTGAATGAAAGGAGCTGGCATCTCACTCTCTTTGAATCTTCTTTATCATGCTAAGAGGAGCAGGAAAAAGCAAAAAATTTCAGAATTGCACCTTGCAATGCGGAGAAATTACTGTTTGTGCATTTACAATATTCATTGATTTTTGCCATTGAAAAACGTCCAGAAATGATTGAAGCTACTGACTGAATGAAAGGAGCTGGCATCTCACTCTCTTTGAATCTTCTTTATCATGCTAAGAGGAGCAGGAAAAAGCAAAAAATTTCAGAATTGCACCTTGCAATGCGGAGAAATTACTGTTTGTGCATTTACAATATTCATTGATTTTTGCCATTGAAAAACATCATGTTATTCATATACCAGAAATGATTGAAGCTACTGACTGAATGAAAGGAGCTGGCATCTCGCTCTCTTTGAATCTTCTTTATCATGCTAAGAGGAGCAGGAAAAAGCAAAAAATTTCAGAATTGCACCTTGCAATGCGGAGAAATTACTGTTTGTGCATTTACAATATTCATTGATTTTTGCCATTGAAAAACGTCCAGAAATGATTGAAGCTACTGACTGAATGAAAGGAGCTGGCATCTCACTCTCTTTGAATCTTCTTTATCATGCTAAGAGGAGCAGGAAAAAGCAAAAAATTTCAGAATTGCACCTTGCAATGTGGAGAAATTACTGTTTGTGCATTTACAATATTCATTGATTTTTGCCATTGAAAAACATTATGTTATTCATATACCAGAAATGATTGAAGCTACTGACTGAATGAAAGGAGCTGGCATCTCACTCTCTTTGAATCTTCTTTATCATGCTAAGAGGAGCAGGAAAAAGCAAAAAATTTCAGAATTGCACCTTGCAATGCGGAGAAATTACTGTTTGTGCATTTACAATATTCATTGATTTTTGCCATTGAAAAACGTCCAGAAATGATTGAAGCTACTGACTGAATGAAAGGAGCTGGCATCTCACTCTCTTTGAATCTTCTTTATCATGCTAAGAGGAGCAGGAAAAAGCAAAAAATTTCAGAATTGCACCTTGCAATGCGGAGAAATTACTGTTTGTGCTTTTACAATATTCATTGATTTTTGCCATTGAAAAACATCATGTTATTCATATACCAGAAATGTTTGAAGCTACTGACTGAATGAAAGGAGCTGGCATCTCACTCTCTTTGAATCTTCTTTATCATGCTAAGAGGAGCAGGAAAAAGCAAAAAATTTCAGAATTGCACCTTGCAATGCGGAGAAATTACTGTTTGTGCATTTACAATATTCATTGATTTTTGCCATTGAAAAACGTCCAGAAATGATTGAAGCTACTGACTGAATGAAAGGAGCTGGCATCTCACTCTCCTTGAATCTTCTTTATCATGCTAAGAGGAGCAGGAAAAAGCAAAAAATTTCAGAATTGCACCTTGCAATGCGGAGAAATTACTGTTTGTGCATTTACAAT
This sequence comes from Phyllobates terribilis, assembly GCF_046119375.1. Taxonomy (NCBI): domain Eukaryota; kingdom Metazoa; phylum Chordata; class Amphibia; order Anura; family Dendrobatidae; genus Phyllobates; species Phyllobates terribilis. The sequence goes on along the minus strand of NW_027364666.1, from coordinate 19,694 downwards.
ATTCATTGATTTTTGCCATTGAAAAACGTCCAGAAATGATTGAAGCTACTGACTGAATGAAAGGAGCTGGCATCTCACTCTCTTTGAATCTTCTTTATCATGCTAAGAGGAGCAGGAAAAAGCAAAAAATTTCAGAATTGCAACTTGCAATGCGGAGAAATTACTGTTTGTGCATTTACAATATTCATTGATTTTTGCCATTGAAAAACATCATGTTATTCATATACCAGAAATGATTGAAGCTACTGACTGAATGAAAGGAGCTGGCATCTCACTCTCTTTGAATCTTCTTTATCATGCTAAGAGGAGCAGGAAAAAGCAAAAAATTTCAGAATTGCACCTTGCAATGCGGAGAAATTACTGTTTGTGCATTTACAATATTCATTGATTTTTGCCATTGAAAAACGTCCAGAAATGATTGAAGCTACTGACTGAATTAAAGGAGCTGGCATCTCACTCTCTTTGAATCTTCTTTATCATGCTAAGAGGAGCAGGAAAAAGCAAAAAATTTCAGAATTGCACCTTGCAATGCGGAGAAATTACTGTTTGTGCATTTACAATATTCACTGATTTTTGCCATTGAAAAACGTCCAGAAATGATTGAAGCAACTGACTGAATGAAAGGAGCTGGCATCTCACTCTCTTTGAATCTTCTTTATCATGCTAAGAGGAGCAGGAAAAAGCAAAAAATTTCAGAATTGCACCTTGCAATGCGGAGAAATTACTGTTTGTGCATTTACAATATTCATTGATTTTTGCCATTGAAAAACGTCCAGAAATAATTGAAGCTACTGACTGAATGAAAGGAGCTGGCATCTCACTCTCTTTGAATCTTTTTTATCATGCTAAGAGGAGCAGGAAAAAGCAAAAAATTTCAGAATTGCAACTTGCAATGCGGAGAAATTACTGTTTGTGCATTTACAATATTCATTGATTTTTGCCATTGAAAAACATCATGTTATTCATATACCAGAAATGATTGAAGCTACTGACTGAATGAAAGGAGCTGGCATCTCACTCTCTTTGAATCTTCTTTATCATGGTAAGAGGAGCAGGAAAAAGCAAAAAATTTCAGAATTGCACCTTGCAATGCGGAGAAATTACTGTTTGTGCATTTACAATATTCATTGATTTTTGCCATTGAAAAACGTCCAGAAATGATTGAAGCTACTGACTGAATGAAAGGAGCTGGCATCTCACTCTCTTTGAATCTTCTTTATCATGCTAAGAGGAGCAGGAAAAAGCAAAAAATTTCAGAATTGCACCTTGCAATGCGGAGAAATTACTGTTTGTGCTTTTACAATATTCATTGATTTTTGCCATTGAAAAACATCATGTTATTCATATACCAGAAATGTTTGAAGCTACTGACTGAATGAAAGGAGCTGGCATCTCACTCTCTTTGAATCTTCTTTATCATGCTAAGAGGAGCAGGAAAAAGCAAAAAATTTCAGAATTGCACCTTGCAATGCGGAGAAATTACTGTTTGTGCATTTACAATATTCATTGATTTTTGCCATTGAAAAATGTCCAGAAATGATTGAAGCTGCTGACTGAATGAAAGGAGCTGGCATCTCACTCTCTTTGAATCTTCTTTATCATGCTAAGAGGAGCAGGAAAAAGCAAAAAATTTCAGAATTGCACCTTGCAATGCGGAGAAATTACTGTTTGTGCATTTACAATATTCATTGATTTTTGCCATTGAAAAACATCATGTTATTCATATACCAGAAATGATTGAAGCTACTGACTGAATGAAAGGAGCTGGCATCACACTCTCTTTGAATCTTCTTTATCATGCTAAGAGGAGCAGGAAAAAGCAAAAAATTTCAGAATTGCACCTTGCAATGCGGAGAAATTACTGTTTGTGCATTTACAATATTCATTGATTTTTGCCATTGAAAAACGTCCAGAAATGATTGAAGCTACTGACTGAATGAAAGGAGCTGGCATCTCACTCTCTTTGAATCTTCTTTATCATGCTAAGAGGAGCAGGAAAAAGCAAAAAATTTCAGAATTGCACCTTGCAATGCGGAGAAATTACTGTTTGTGCATTTACAATATTCATTGATTTTTGCCATTGAAAAACGTCCAGAAATGATTGAAGCTACTGACTGAATGAAAGGAGCTGGCATCTCACTCTCTTTGAATCTTCTTTATCATGCTAAGAGGAGCAGGAAAAAGCAAAAAATTTCAGAATTGCACCTTGCAATGCGGAGAAATTACTGTTTGTGCATTTACAATATTCATTGATTTTTGCCATTGAAAAACATCATGTTATTCATATACTAGAAATGTTTGAAGCTACTGACTGAATGAAAGGAGCTGGCATCTCACTCTCTTTGAATCTTCTTTATCATGCTAAGAGGAGCAGGAAAAAGCAAAAAATTTCAGAATTGCACCTTGCAATGCGGAGAAATTACTGTTTGTGCATTTACAATATTCATTGATTTTTGCCATTGAAAAATGTCCAGAAATGATTGAAGCTACTGACTGAATGAAAGGAGCTGGCATCTCACTCTCTTTGAATCTTCTTTATCATGCTAAGAGGAGCAGGAAAAAGCAAAAAATTTCAGAATTGCACCTTGCAATGCGGAGAAATTACTGTTTGTGCATTTACAATATTCATTGATTTTTGCCATTGAAAAACATCATGTTATTCATATACCAGAAATGATTGAAGCTACTGACTGAATGAAAGGAGCTGGCATCTCGCTCTCTTTGAATCTTCTTTATCATGCTAAGAGGAGCAGGAAAAAGCAAAAAATTTCAGAATTGCACCTTGCAATGCGGAGAAATTACTGTTTGTGCATTTACAATATTCATTGATTTTTGCCATTGAAAAACGTCCAGAAATGATTGAAGCTACTGACTGAATGAAAGGAGCTGGCATCTCACTCTCTTTGAATCTTCTTTATCATGCTAAGAGGAGCAGGAAAAAGCAAAAAATTTCAGAATTGCACCTTGCAATGTGGAGAAATTACTGTTTGTGCATTTACAATATTCATTGATTTTTGCCATTGAAAAACATCATGTTATTCATATACCAGAAATGATTGAAGCTACTGACTGAATGAAAGGAGCTGGCATCTCACTCTCTTTGAATCTTCTTTATCATGCTAAGAGGAGCAGGAAAAAGCAAAACATTTCAGAATTGCACCTTGCAATGCGGAGAAATTACTGTTTGTGCATTTACAATATTCATTGATTTTTGCCATTGAAAAACGTCCAGAAATGATTGAAGCTATTGACTGAATGAAAGGAGCTGGCATCTCACTCTCTTTGAATCTTCTTTATCATGCTAAGAGGAGCAGGAAAAAGCAAAAAATTTCAGAATTGCACCTTGCAATGCGGAGAAATTACTGTTTGTGCTTTTACAATATTCATTGATTTTTGCCATTGAAAAACATCATGTTATTCATATACCAGAAATGTTTGAAGCTACTGACTGAATGAAAGGAGCTGGCATCTCACTCTCTTTGAATCTTCTTTATCATGCTAAGAGGAGCAGGAAAAAGCAAAAAATTTCAGAATTGCACCTTGCAATGCGGAGAAATTACTGTTTGTGCATTTACAATATTCATTGATTTTTGCCATTGAAAAACGTCCAGAAATGATTGAAGCTACTGACTGAATGAAAGGAGCTGGCATCTCACTCTCTTTGAATCTTCTTTATCATGCTAAGAGGAGCAGGAAAAAGCAAAAAATTTCAGAATTGCACCTTGCAATGCGGAGAAATTACTGTTTGTGCATTTACAATATTCATTGATTTTTGCCATTGAAAAACGTCCAGAAATGATTGAAGTTACTGACTGAATGAAAGGAGCTGGCATCTCACTCTCTTTGAATCTTCTTTATCATGCTAAGAGGAGCAGGAAAAAGCAAAAAATTTCAGAATTGCAACTTGCAATGCGGAGAAATTACTGTTTGTGCATTTACAATATTCATTGATTTTTGCCATTGAAAAACATCATGTTATTCACATACCAGAAATGATTGAAGCTACTGACTGAATGAAAGGAGCTGGCATCTCACTCTCTTTGAATCTTCTTTATCATGCTAAGAGGAGCAGGAAAAAGCAAAAAATTTCAGAATTGCACCTTGCAATGCGGAGAAATTACTGTTTGTGCATTTACAATATTCATTGATTTTTGCCATTGAAAAACATCATGTTATTCATATACCAGAAATGTTTGAAGCTACTGACTGAATGAAAGGAGCTGGCATCTCACTCTCTTTGAATCTTCTTTATCATGCTAAGAGGAGCAGGAAAAAGCAAAAAATTTCAGAATTGCACCTTGCAATGCGGAGAAATTACTGTTTGTGCATTTACAATATTCATTGATTTTTGCCATTGAAAAACGTCCAGAAATGATTGAAGCTACTGACTGAATGAAAGGAGCTGGCATCTCACTCTCTTTGAATCTTCTTTATCATGCTAAGAGGAGCAGGAAAATGCAAGAAATTTCAGAATTGCACCTTGCAATGCGGAGAAATTACTGTTTGTGCATTTACAATATTCATTGATTTTTGCCATTGAAAAACATCCAGAAATGATTGAAGCTACTGACTGAATGAAAGGAGCTGGCATCTCACTCTCTTTGAATCTTCTTTATCATGCTAAGAGGAGCAGGAAAAAGCCAAAAATTTCAGAATTGCACCTTGCAATGCGGAGAAATTACTGTTTGTGCATTTACAATATTCATTGATTTTTGCCATTGAAAAACATCATGTTATTCATATACCAGAAATGATTGAAGCTACTGACTGAATGAAAGGAGCTGGCATCTCACTCTCTTTGAATCTTCTTTATCATGCAAAGAGGAGCAGGAAAAAGCAAAAAATTTCAGAATTGCACCTTGCAATGCGGAGAAATTACTGTTTGTGCATTTACAATATTCATTGATTTTTGCCATTGAAAAACGTCCAGAAATGATTGAAGCTACTGACTGAATGAAAGGAGCTGGCATCTCACTCTCTTTGAATCTTCTTTATCATGCTAAGAGGAGCAGGAAAAAGCAAAAAATTTCAGAATTGCACCTTGCAATGCGGAGAAATTACTGTTTGTGCATTTGCAATATTCACTGATTTTTGCCATTGAAAAACGTCCAGAAATGATTGAAGCAACTGACTGAATGAAAGGAGCTGGCATCTCACTCTCTTTGAATCTTCTTTATCATGCTAAGAGGAGCAGGAAAAAGCAAAAAATTTCAGAATTGCACCTTGCAATGCGGAGAAATTACTGTTTGTGCATTTACAATATTCATTGATTTTTGCCATTGAAAAACATCCAGAAATAATTGAAGCTACTGACTGAATGAAAGGAGCTGGAATCTCACTCTCTTTGAATCTTCTTTATCATGCTAAGAGGAGCAGGAAAAAGCAAAAAATTTCAGAATTGCAACTTGCAATGCGGAGAAATTACTGTTTGTGCATTTACAATATTCATTGATTTTTGCCATTGAAAAACATCATGTTATTCATATACCAGAAATGATTGAAGCTAGTGACTGAATGAAAGGAGCTGGCATCTCACTCTCTTTGAATCTTCTTTATCATGCTAAGAGGAGCAGGAAAAAGCAAAAAATTTCAGAATTGCACCTTGCAATGCGGAGAAATTACTGTTTGTGCATTTACAATATTCATTGATTTTTGCCATTGAAAAACGTCCAGAAATGATTGAAGCTACTGACTGAATGAAAGGAGCTGGCATCTCACTCTCTTTGAATCTTCTTTATCATGCTAAGAGGAGCAGGAAAAAGCAAAAAATTTCAGAATTGCACCTTGCAATGCGGAGAAATTACTGTTTGTGCTTTTACAATATTCATTGATTTTTGCCATTGAAAAACATCATGTTATTCATATACCAGAAATGTTTGAAGCTACTGACTGAATGAAAGGAGCTGGCATCTCACTCTCTTTGAATCTTCTTTATCATGCTAAGAGGAGCAGGAAAAAGCAAAAAATTTCAGAATTGCACCTTGCAATGCGGAGAAATTACTGTTTGTGCATTTACAATATTCATTGATTTTTGCCATTGAAAAATGTCCAGAAATGATTGAAGCTGCTGACTGAATGAAAGGAGCTGGCATCTCACTCTCTTTGAATCTTCTTTATCATGCTAAGAGGAGCAGGAAAAAGCAAAAAATTTCAGAATTGCACCTTGCAATGCGGAGAAATTACTGTTTGTGCATTTACAATATTCATTGATTTTTGCCATTGAAAAACGTCCAGAAATGATTGAAGCTACTGACTGAATGAAAGGAGCTGGCATCTCACTCTCTTTGAATCTTCTTTATCATGCTAAGAGGAGCAGGAAAAAGCAAAAAATTTCAGAATTGCACCTTGCAATGCGGAGAAATTACTGTTTGTGCTTTTACAATATTCATTGATTTTTGCCATTGAAAAACATCATGTTATTCATATACCAGAAATGTTTGAAGCTACTGACTGAATGAAAGGAGCTGGCATCTCACTCTCTTTGAATCTTCTTTATCATGCTAAGAGGAGCAGGAAAAAGCAAAAAATTTCAGAATTGCACCTTGCAATGCGGAGAAATTACTGTTTGTGCATTTACAATATTCATTGATTTTTGCCATTGAAAAACGTCCAGAAATGATTGAAGCTACTGACTGAATGAAAGGAGCTGGCATCTCACTCTCTTTGAATCTTCTTTATCATGCTAAGAGGAGCAGGAAAAAGCAAAAAATTTCAGAATTGCACCTTGCAATGCGGAGAAATTACTGTTTGTGCATTTACAATATTCATTGATTTTTGCCATTGAAAAACGTCCAGAAATGATTGAAGCTACTGACTGAATGAAAGGAGCTGGCATCTCACTCTCTTTGAATCTTCTTTATCATGCTAAGAGGAGCAGGAAAAAGCAAAAAATTTCAGAATTGCAACTTGCAATGCGGAGAAATTACTGTTTGTGCATTTACAATATTCATTGATTTTTGCCATTGAAAAACATCATGTTATTCATATACCAGAAATGATTGAAGCTACTGACTGAATGAAAGGAGCTGGCATCTCACTCTCTTTGAATCTTCTTTATCATGCTAAGAGGAGCAGGAAAAAGCAAAAAATTTCAGAATTGCACCTTGCAATGCGGAGAAATTACTGTTTGTGCATTTACAATATTCATTGATTTTTGCCATTGAAAAACATCATGTTATTCATATACCAGAAATGTTTGAAGCTACTGACTGAATGAAAGGAGCTGGCATCTCACTCTCTTTGAATCTTCTTTATCATGCTAAGAGGAGCAGGAAAATGCAAGAAATTTCAGAATTGCACCTTGCAATGCGGAGAAATTACTGTTTGTGCATTTGCAATATTCACTGATTTTTGCCATTGAAAAACGTCCAGAAATGATTGAAGCAACTGACTGAATGAAAGGAGCTGGCATCTCACTCTCTTTGAATCTTCTTTATCATGCTAAGAGGAGCAGGAAAAAGCAAAAAATTTCAGAATTGCACCTTGCAATGCGGAGAAATTACTGTTTGTGCATTTACAATATTCATTGATTTTTGCCATTGAAAAACATCCAGAAATAATTGAAGCTACTGACTGAATGAAAGGAGCTGGCATCTCACTCTCTTTGAATCTTCTTTATCATGCTAAGAGGAGCAGGAAAAAGCAAAAAATTTCAGAATTGCAACTTGCAATGCGGAGAAATTACTGTTTGTGCATTTACAATATTCATTGATTTTTGCCATTGAAAAACATCATGTTATTCATATACCAGAAATGATTGAAGCTAGTGACTGAATGAAAGGAGCTGGCATCTCACTCTCTTTGAATCTTCTTTATCATGCTAAGAGGAGCAGGAAAAAGCAAAAAATTTCAGAATTGCACCTTGCAATGCGGAGAAATTACTGTTTGTGCATTTACAATATTCATTGATTTTTGCCATTGAAAAACGTCCAGAAATGATTGAAGCTACTGACTGAATGAAAGGAGCTGGCATCTCACTCTCTTTGAATCTTCTTTATCATGCTAAGAGGAGCAGGAAAAAGCAAAAAATTTCAGAATTGCACCTTGCAATGCGGAGAAATTACTGTTTGTGCTTTTACAATATTCATTGATTTTTGCCATTGAAAAACAATCATGTTATTCATATACCAGAAATGTTTGAAGCTACTGACTGAATGAAAGGAGCTGGCATCTCACTCTCTTTGAATCTTCTTTATCATGCTAAGAGGAGCAGGAAAAAGCAAAAAATTTCAGAATTGCACCTTGCAATGCGGAGAAATTACTGTTTGTGCATTTACAATATTCATTGATTTTTGCCATTGAAAAATGTCCAGAAATGATTGAAGCTGCTGACTGAATGAAAGGAGCTGGCATCTCACTCTCTTTGAATCTTCTTTATCATGCTAAGAGGAGCAGGAAAAAGCAAAAAATTTCAGAATTGCACCTTGCAATGCGGAGAAATTACTGTTTGTGCATTTACAATATTCATTGATTTTTGCCATTGAAAAACGTCCAGAAATGATTGAAGCTACTGACTGAATGAAAGGAGCTGGCATCTCACTCTCTTTGAATCTTCTTTATCATGCTAAGAGGAGCAGGAAAAAGCAAAAAATTTCAGAATTGCACCTTGCAATGCGGAGAAATTACTGTTTGTGCTTTTACAATATTCATTGATTTTTGCCATTGAAAAACATCATGTTATTCATATACCAGAAATGTTTGAAGCTACTGACTGAATGAAAGGAGCTGGCATCTCACTCTCTTTGAATCTTCTTTATCATGCTAAGAGGAGCAGGAAAAAGCAAAAAATTTCAGAATTGCACCTTGCAATGCGGAGAAATTACTGTTTGTGCATTTACAATATTCATTGATTTTTGCCATTGAAAAACGTCCAGAAATGATTGAAGCTACTGACTGAATGAAAGGAGCTGGCATCTCACTCTCTTTGAATCTTCTTTATCATGCTAAGAGGAGCAGGAAAAAGCAAAAAATTTCAGAATTGCACCTTGCAATGCGGAGAAATTACTGTTTGTGCATTTACAATATTCATTGATTTTTGCCATTGAAAAACGTCCAGAAATGATTGAAGCTACTGACTGAATGAAAGGAGCTGGCATCTCACTCTCTTTGAATCTTCTTTATCATGCTAAGAGGAGCAGGAAAAAGCAAAAAATTTCAGAATTGCAACTTGCAATGCGGAGAAATTACTGTTTGTGCATTTACAATATTCATTGATTTTTGCCATTGAAAAACATCATGTTATTCATATACCAGAAATGATTGAAGCTACTGACTGAATGAAAGAAGCTGGCATCTCACTCTCTTTGAATCTTCTTTATCATGCTAAGAGGAGCAGGAAAAAGCAAAAAATTTCAGAATTGCACCTTGCAATGCGGAGAAATTACTGTTTGTGCATTTACAATATTCATTGATTTTTGCCATTGAAAAACATCATGTTATTCATATACCAGAAATGTTTGAAGCTACTGACTGAATGAAAGGAGCTGGCATCTCACTCTCTTTGAATCTTCTTTATCATGCTAAGAGGAGCAGGAAAAAGCAAAAAATTTCAGAATTGCACCTTGCAATGCGGAGAAATTACTGTTTGTGCATTTACAATATTCATTGATTTTTGCCATTGAAAAACGTCCAGAAATGATTGAAGCTACTGACTGAATGAAAGGAGCTGGCATCTCACTCTCTTTGAATCTTCTTTATCATGCTAAGAGGAGCAGGAAAATGCAAGAAATTTCAGAATTGCACCTTGCAATGCGGAGAAATTACTGTTTGTGCATTTACAATATTCATTGATTTTTGCCATTGAAAAACATCCAGAAATGATTGAAGCTACTGACTGAATGAAAGGAGCTGGCATCTCACTCTCTTTGAATCTTCTTTATCATGCTAAGAGGAGCAGGAAAAAGCCAAAAATTTCAGAATTGCACCTTGCAATGCGGAGAAATTACTGTTTGTGCATTTACAATATTCATTGATTTTTGCCATTGAAAAACATCATGTTATTCATATACCAGAAATGATTGAAGCTACTGACTGAATGAAAGGAGCTGGCATCTCACTCTCTTTGAATCTTCTTTATCATGCAAAGAGGAGCAGGAAAAAGCAAAAAATTTCAGAATTGCACCTTGCAATGCGGAGAAATTACTGTTTGTGCATTTACAATATTCATTGATTTTTGCCATTGAAAAACGTCCAGAAATGATTGAAGCTACTGACTGAATGAAAGGAGCTGGCATCTCACTCTCTTTGAATCTTCTTTATCATGCTAAGAGGAGCAGGAAAAAGCAAAAAATTTCAGAATTGCACCTTGCAATGCGGAGAAATTACTGTTTGTGCATTTGCAATATTCACTGATTTTTGCCATTGAAAAACGTCCAGAAATGATTGAAGCAACTGACTGAATGAAAGGAGCTGGCATCTCACTCTCTTTGAATCTTCTTTATCATGCTAAGAGGTGCAGGAAAAAGCAAAAAATTTCAGAATTGCACCTTGCAATGCGGAGAAATTACTGTTTGTGCATTTACAATATTCATTGATTTTTGCCATTGAAAAACGTCCAGAAATAATTTAAGCTACTGACTGAATGAAAGGAGCTGGCATCTCACTCTCTTTGAATCTTCTTTATCATGCTAAGAGGAGCAGGAAAAAGCAAAAAATTTCAGAATTGCAACTTGCAATGCGGAGAAATTACTGTTTGTGCATTTACAATATTCATTGATTTTTGCCATTGAAAAACATCATGTTATTCATATACCAGAAATGATTGAAGCTAGTGACTGAATGAAAGGAGCTGGCATCTCACTCTCTTTGAATCTTCTTTATCATGCTAAGAGGAGCAGGAAAAAGCAAAAAATTTCAGAATTGCACCTTGCAATGCGGAGAAATTACTGTTTGTGCATTTACAATATTCATTGATTTTTGCCATTGAAAAACGTCCAGAAATGATTGAAGCTACTGACTGAATGAAAGGAGCTGGCATCTCACTCTCTTTGAATCTTCTTTATCATGCTAAGAGGAGCAGGAAAAAGCAAAAAATTTCAGAATTGCACCTTGCAATGCGGAGAAATTACTGTTTGTGCTTTTACAATATTCATTGATTTTTGCCATTGAAAAACATCATGTTATTCATATACCAGAAATGTTTGAAGCTACTGACTGAATGAAAGGAGCTGGCATCTCACTCTCTTTGAATCTTCTTTATCATGCTAAGAGGAGCAGGAAAAAGCAAAAAATTTCAGAATTGCACCTTGCAATGCGGAGAAATTACTGTTTGTGCATTTACAATATTCATTGATTTTTGCCATTGAAAAATGTCCAGAAATGATTGAAGCTGCTGACTGAATGAAAGGAGCTGGCATCTCACTCTCTTTGAATCTTCTTTATCATGCTAAGAGGAGCAGGAAAAAGCAAAAAATTTCAGAATTGCACCTTGCAATGCGGAGAAATTACTGTTTGTGCATTTACAATATTCATTGATTTTTGCCATTGAAAAACATCATGTTATTCATATACCAGAAATGATTGAAGCTACTGACTGAATGAAAGGAGCTGGCATCTCACTCTCTTTGAATCTTCTTTATCATGCTAAGAGGAGCAGGAAAAAGCAAAAAATTTCAGAATTGCACCTTGCAATGCGGAGAAATTACTGTTTGTGCATTTACAATATTCATTGATTTTTGCCATTGAAAAACGTCCAGAAATGATTGAAGCTACTGACTGAATGAAAGGAGCTGGCATCTCACTCTCTTTGAATCTTCTTTATCATGCTAAGAGGAGCAGGAAAAAGCAAAAAATTTCAGAATTGCACCTTGCAATGCGGAGAAATTACTGTTTGTGCATTTACAATATTCATTGATTTTTGCCATTGAAAAACGTCCAGAAATGATTGAAGCTACTGACTGAATGAAAGGAGCTGGCATCTCACTCTCTTTGAATCTTCTTTATCATGCTAAGAGGAGCAGGAAAAAGCAAAAAATTTCAGAATTGCACCTTGCAATGCGGAGAAATTACTGTTTGTGCATTTACAATATTCATTGATTTTTGCCATTGAAAAACATCATGTTATTCATATACCAGAAATGTTTGAAGCTACTGACTGAATGAAAGGAGCTGGCATCTCACTCTCTTTGAATCTTCTTTATCATGCTAAGAGGAGCAGGAAAAAGCAAAAAATTTCAGAATTGCACCTTGCAATGCGGAGAAATTACTGTTTGTGCATTTACAATATTCATTGATTTTTGCCATTGAAAAACGTCCAGAAATGATTGAAGCTACTGACTGAATGAAAGGAGCTGGCATCTCACTCTCTTTGAATCTTCTTTATCATGCTAAGAGGAGCAGGAAAAAGCAAAAAATTTCAGAATTGCACCTTGCAATGCGGAGAAATTACTGTTTGTGCATTTACAATATTCATTGATTTTTGCCATTGAAAAACATCATGTTATTCATATACCAGAAATGATTGAAGCTACTGACTGAATGAAAGGAGCTGGCATCTCGCTCTCTTTGAATCTTCTTTATCATGCTAAGAGGAGCAGGAAAAAGCAAAAAATTTCAGAATTGCACCTTGCAATGCGGAGAAATTACTGTTTGTGCATTTACAATATTCATTGATTTTTGCCATTGAAAAACGTCCAGAAATGATTGAAGCTACTGACTGAATGAAAGGAGCTGGCATCTCACTCTCTTTGAATCTTCTTTATCATGCTAAGAGGAGCAGGAAAAAGCAAAAAATTTCAGAATTGCACCTTGCAATGTGGAGAAATTACTGTTTGTGCATTTACAATATTCATTGATTTTTGCCATTGAAAAACATCATGTTATTCATATACCAGAAATGATTGAAGCTACTGACTGAATGAAAGGAGCTGGCATCTCACTCTCTTTGAATCTTCTTTATCATGCTAAGAGGAGCAGGAAAAAGCAAAAAATTTCAGAATTGCACCTTGCAATGCGGAGAAATTACTGTTTGTGCATTTACAATATTCATTGATTTTTGCCATTGAAAAACGTCCAGAAATGATTGAAGCTACTGACTGAATGAAAGGAGCTGGCATCTCACTCTCTTTGAATCTTCTTTATCATGCTAAGAGGAGCAGGAAAAAGCAAAAAATTTCAGAATTGCACCTTGCAATGCGGAGAAATTACTGTTTGTGCTTTTACAATATTCATTGATTTTTGCCATTGAAAAACATCATGTTATTCATATACCAGAAATGTTTGAAGCTACTGACTGAATGAAAGGAGCTGGCATCTCACTCTCTTTGAATCTTCTTTATCATGCTAAGAGGAGCAGGAAAAAGCAAAAAATTTCAGAATTGCACCTTGCAATGCGGAGAAATTACTGTTTGTGCATTTACAATATTCATTGATTTTTGCCATTGAAAAACGTCCAGAAATGATTGAAGCTACTGACTGAATGAAAGGAGCTGGCATCTCACTCTCTTTGAATCTTCTTTATCATGCTAAGAGGAGCAGGAAAAAGCAAAAAATTTCAGAATTGCACCTTGCAATGCGGAGAAATTACTGTTTGTGCATTTACAATATTCATTGATTTTTGCCATTGAAAAACGTCCAGAAATGATTGAAGCTACTGACTGAATGAAAGGAGCTGGCATCTCACTCTCTTTGAATCTTCTTTATCATGCTAAGAGGAGCAGGAAAAATCAAAAAATTTCAGAATTGCAACTTGCAATGCGGAGAAATTACTGTTTGTGCATTTACAATATTCATTGATTTTTGCCATTGAAAAACATCATGTTATTCATATACCAGAAATGATTGAAGCTACTGACTGAATGAAAGGAGCTGGCATCTCACTCTCTTTGAATCTTCTTTATCATGCTAAGAGGAGCAGGAAAAAGCAAAAAATTTCAGAATTGCACCTTGCAATGCGGAGAAATTACTGTTTGTGCATTTACAATATTCATTGATTTTTGCCATTGAAAAACGTCCAGAAATGATTGAAGCTACTGACTGAATGAAAGGAGCTGGCATCTCACTCTCTTTGAATCTTCTTTATCATGCTAAGAGGAGCAGGAAAAAGCAAAAAATTTCAGAATTGCACCTTGCAATGCGGAGAAATTACTGTTTGTGCATTTACAATATTCATTGATTTTTGCCATTGAAAAACGTCCAGAAATGATTGAAGCTACTGACTGAATGAAAGGAGCTGGCATCTCACTCTCTTTGAATATTCTTTATCATGCTAAGAGGAGCAGGAAAAAGCAAAAAATTTCAGAATTGCACCTTGCAATGCGGAGAAATTACTGTTTGTGCATTTACAATATTCATTAATTTTTGCCATTGAAAAACATCATGTTATTCATATCCCAGAAATGTTTGAAGCTACTGACTGAATGAAAGAAGCTGGCATCTCACTCTCTTTGAATCTTCTTTATCATGCTAAGAGGAGCAGGAAAAAGCAAAAAATTTCAGAATTGCACCTTGCAATGCGGAGAAATTACTGTTTGTGCATTTACAATATTCATTGATTTTTGCCATTGAAAAACGTCCAGAAATGATTGAAGCTACTGACTGAATGAAAGGAGCTGGCATCTCACTCTCTTTGAATCTTCTTTATCATGCTAAGAGGAGCAGGAAAAAGCAAAAAATTTCAGAATTGCACCTTGCAATGCGGAGAAATTACTGTTTGTGCATTTACAATATTCATTGATTTTTGCCATTGAAAAACATCATGTTATTCATATACCAGAAATGTTTGAAGCTACTGACTGAATGAAAGGAGCTGGCATCTCACTCTCTTTGAATCTTCTTTATCATGCTAAGAGGAGCAGGAAAAAGCAAAAAATTTCAGAATTGCACCTTGGAATGCGGAGAAATTACTGTTTGTGCATTTACAATATTCATTGATTTTTGCCATTGAAAAATGTCCAGAAATGATTGAAGCTACTGACTGAATGAAAGGAGCTGGCATCTCACTCTCTTTGAATCTTCTTTATCATGCTAAGAGGAGCAGGAAAAAGCAAAAAATTTCAGAATTGCACCTTGCAATGCGGAGAAATTACTGTTTGTGCATTTACAATATTCATTGATTTTTGCCATTGAAAAACGTCCAGAAATGATTGAAGCTACTGACTGAATGAAAGGAGCTGGCATCTCACTCTCTTTGAATCTTCTTTATCATGCTAAGAGGAGCAGGAAAAAGCAAAAAATTTCAGAATTGCAACTTGCAATGCGGAAAAATTACTGTTTGTGCATTTACAATATTCATTGATTTTTGCCATTGAAAAACATCATGTTATTCATATACCAGAAATGATTGAAGCTACTGACTGAATGAAAGGAGCTGGCATCTCACTCTCTTTGAATCTTCTTTATCATGCTAAGAGGAGCAGGAAAAAGCAAAAAATTTCAGAATTGCACCTTGCAATGCGGAGAAATTACTGTTTGTGCATTTACAATATTCATTGATTTTTGCCATTGAAAAACGTCCAGAAATGATTGAAGCTACTGACTGAATGAAAGGAGCTGGCATCTCACTCTCTTTGAATCTTCTTTATCATGCTAAGAGGAGCAGGAAAAAGTAAAAAATTTCAGAATTGCACCTTGCAATGCGGAGAAATTACTGTTTGTGCATTTACAATATTCATTGATTTTTGCCATTGAAAAACGTCCAGAAATGATTGAAGCTACTGACTGAATGAAAGGAGCTGGCATCTCACTCTCTTTGAATCTTCTTTATCATGCTAAGAGGAGCAGGAAAAAGCAAAAAATTTCAGAATTGCACCTTGCAATGCGGAGAAATTACTGTTTGTGCATTTACAATATTCATTAATTTTTGCCATTGAAAAACATCATGTTATTCATATCCCAGAAATGTTTGAAGCTACTGACTGAATGAAAGAAGCTGGCATCTCACTCTCTTTTAATCTTCTTTATCATGCTAAGAGGAGCAGGAAAAAGCAAAAAATTTCAGAATTGCACCTTGCAATGCGGAGAAATTACTGTTTGTGCATTTACAATATTCATTGATTTTTGCCATTGAAAAACGTCCAGAAATGATTGAAGCTACTGACTGAATGAAAGGAGCTGGCATCTCACTCTCTTTGAATCTTCTTTATCATGCTAAGAGGAGCAGGAAAAAGCAAAAAATTTCAGAATTGCACCTTGCAATGCGGAGAAATTACTGTTTGTGCATTTACAATATTCATTGATTTTTGCCATTGAAAAATGTCCAGAAATGATTGAAGCTGCTGACTGAATGAAAGGAGCTGGCATCTCACTCTCTTTGAATCTTCTTTATCATGCTAAGAGGAGCAGGAAAAAGCAAAAAATTTCAGAATTGCACCTTGCAATGCGGAGAAATTACTGTTTGTGCATTTACAATATTCATTGATTTTTGCCATTGAAAAACATCATGTTATTCATATACCAGAAATGATTGAAGCTACTGACTGAATGAAAGGAGCTGGCATCTCACTCTCTTTGAATCTTCTTTATCATGCTAAGAGGAGCAGGAAAAAGCAAAAAATTTCAGAATTGCACCTTGCAATGCGGAGAAATTACTGTTTGTGCATTTACAATATTCATTGATTTTTGCCATTGAAAAACGTCCAGAAATGATTGAAGCTACTGACTGAATGAAAGGAGCTGGCATCTCACTCTCTTTGAATCTTCTTTATCATGCTAAGAGGAGCAGGAAAAAGCAAAAAATTTCAGAATTGCACCTTGCAATGCGGAGAAATTACTGTTTGTGCATTTACAATATTCATTGATTTTTGCCATTGAAAAACGTCCAGAAATGATTGAAGCTACTGACTGAATGAAAGGAGCTGGCATCTCACTCTCTTTGAATCTTCTTTATCATGCTAAGAGGAGCAGGAAAAAGCAAAAAATTTCAGAATTGCACCTTGCAATGCGGAGAAATTACTGTTTGTGCATTTACAATATTCATTGATTTTTGCCATTGAAAAACATCATGTTATTCATATACCAGAAATGTTTGAAGCTACTGACTGAATGAAAGGAGCTGGCATCTCACTCTCTTTGAATCTTCTTTATCATGCTAAGAGGAGCAGGAAAAAGCAAAAAATTTCAGAATTGCACCTTGCAATGCGGAGAAATTACTGTTTGTGCATTTACAATATTCATTGATTTTTGCCATTGAAAAACGTCCAGAAATGATTGAAGCTACTGACTGAATGAAAGGAGCTGGCATCTCACTCTCTTTGAATCTTCTTTATCATGCTAAGAGGAGCAGGAAAAAGCAAAAAATTTCAGAATTGCACCTTGCAATGCGGAGAAATTACTGTTTGTGCATTTACAATATTCATTGATTTTTGCCATTGAAAAACATCATGTTATTCATATACCAGAAATGATTGAAGCTACTGACTGAATGAAAGGAGCTGGCATCTCGCTCTCTTTGAATCTTCTTTATCATGCTAAGAGGAGCAGGAAAAAGCAAAAAATTTCAGAATTGCACCTTGCAATGCGGAGAAATTACTGTTTGTGCATTTACAATATTCATTGATTTTTGCCATTGAAAAACGTCCAGAAATGATTGAAGCTACTGACTGAATGAAAGGAGCTGGCATCTCACTCTCTTTGAATCTTCTTTATCATGCTAAGAGGAGCAGGAAAAAGCAAAAAATTTCAGAATTGCACCTTGCAATGTGGAGAAATTACTGTTTGTGCATTTACAATATTCATTGATTTTTGCCATTGAAAAACATCATGTTATTCATATACCAGAAATGATTGAAGCTACTGACTGAATGAAAGGAGCTGGCATCTCACTCTGAATCTTCTTTATCATGCTAAGAGGAGCAGGAAAAAGCAAAAAATTTCAGAATTGCACCTTGCAATGCGGAGAAATTACTGTTTGTGCATTTACAATATTCATTAATTTTTGCCATTGAAAAACATCATGTTATTCATATCCCAGAAATGTTTGAAGCTACTGACTGAATGAAAGAAGCTGGCATCTCACTCTCTTTGAATCTTCTTTATCATGCTAAGAGGAGCAGGAAAAAGCAAAAAATTTCAGAATTGCACCTTGCAATGCGGAGAAATTACTGTTTGTGCATTTACAATATTCATTGATTTTTGCCATTGAAAAACGTCCAGAAATGATTGAAGCTACTGACTGAATGAAAGGAGCTGGCATCTCACTCTCTTTGAATCTTCTTTATCATGCTAAGAGGAGCAGGAAAAAGCAAAAAATTTCAGAATTGCACCTTGCAATGCGGAGAAATTACTGTTTGTGCATTTACAATATTCATTGATTTTTGCCATTGAAAAACATCATGTTATTCATATACCAGAAATGTTTGAAGCTACTGACTGAATGAAAGGAGCTGGCATCTCACTCTCTTTGAATCTTCTTTATCATGCTAAGAGGAGCAGGAAAAAGCAAAAAATTTCAGAATTGCACCTTGGAATGCGGAGAAATTACTGTTTGTGCATTTACAATATTCATTGATTTTTGCCATTGAAAAATGTCCAGAAATGATTGAAGCTACTGACTGAATGAAAGGAGCTGGCATCTCACTCTCTTTGAATCTTCTTTATCATGCTAAGAGGAGCAGGAAAAAGCAAAAAATTTCAGAATTGCACCTTGCAATGCGGAGAAATTACTGTTTGTGCATTTACAATATTCATTGATTTTTGCCATTGAAAAACGTCCAGAAATGATTGAAGCTACTGACTGAATGAAAGGAGCTGGCATCTCACTCTCTTTGAATCTTCTTTATCATGCTAAGAGGAGCAGGAAAAAGCAAAAAATTTCAGAATTGCAACTTGCAATGCGGAAAAATTACTGTTTGTGCATTTACAATATTCATTGATTTTTGCCATTGAAAAACATCATGTTATTCATATACCAGAAATGATTGAAGCTACTGACTGAATGAAAGGAGCTGGCATCTCACTCTCTTTGAATCTTCTTTATCATGCTAAGAGGAGCAGGAAAAAGCAAAAAATTTCAGAATTGCACCTTGCAATGCGGAGAAATTACTGTTTGTGCATTTACAATATTCATTGATTTTTGCCATTGAAAAACGTCCAGAAATGATTGAAGCTACTGACTGAATGAAAGGAGCTGGCATCTCACTCTCTTTGAATCTTCTTTATCATGCTAAGAGGAGCAGGAAAAAGTAAAAAATTTCAGAATTGCACCTTGCAATGCGGAGAAATTACTGTTTGTGCATTTACAATATTCATTGATTTTTGCCATTGAAAAACGTCCAGAAATGATTGAAGCTACTGACTGAATGAAAGGAGCTGGCATCTCACTCTCTTTGAATCTTCTTTATCATGCTAAGAGGAGCAGGAAAAAGCAAAAAATTTCAGAATTGCACCTTGCAATGCGGAGAAATTACTGTTTGTGCATTTACAATATTCATTAATTTTTGCCATTGAAAAACATCATGTTATTCATATCCCAGAAATGTTTGAAGCTACTGACTGAATGAAAGAAGCTGGCATCTCACTCTCTTTTAATCTTCTTTATCATGCTAAGAGGAGCAGGAAAAAGCAAAAAATTTCAGAATTGCACCTTGCAATGCGGAGAAATTACTGTTTGTGCATTTACAATATTCATTGATTTTTGCCATTGAAAAACGTCCAGAAATGATTGAAGCTACTGACTGAATGAAAGGAGCTGGCATCTCACTCTCTTTGAATCTTCTTTATCATGCTAAGAGGAGCAGGAAAAAGCAAAAAATTTCAGAATT